>NC_133658.1:675428811-675728811 GCF_037893015.1 Macrotis lagotis
TCAGGGTCAGTGGCTTTGCTGATGAGGTATTTTAAATTTTTTTCTGTCTTTTGTTTTTTTTAACACAATCTTGTTGTCTCATGAAGATATTAGTTTCCTCAGAATCCATTCTTTTTTTTAGAGAAGATATTTATCATTTATCTTTTGCAACTCCTTTTCCAGTTGGTCCATTCTAATTTTAAAGGACTTTTCTATTTGTCCTAGTGTAGTTCAGGGAGAATCATTTTCTTTTTGAATTTGCACAATTGAAGATCTGAGAGAGTTAATCTCATTTTGTATTTGTCCAATTGAATTTTCCATGGATTTGTTTTCTTTTTTGCTGAATTTTAATTTTCTCTTTCAATGTGTTAATTTTCTCTTGAGTTTCTTTTCCATATTATTCCAATTCATTTTTAAACTCCTTCCTGATTTCTTCAAGGAAGTCTTTATGGGCTGGAGACTAATTCATATTCTCCTCAGCAGTGCTAGATCTCTCTCTGGGTTAGAATCTGTCTTTTCTAAGTAATTCTTCAGCCCCCCCCCCTTTTCTCTGGCCTTTTTCATCTTGTGTTGGGGAGAAACTGGCTCTCAGAGGTTTTCTTTTGAAGATCCTAGAAACTTTGTTCACTTGGCTTAGTAATTCCTAGGGTCAGCCAGTAGGGGGCAATGGTTGCTTTCATTGGAGTGTTTGATGTCCTCAGCAGCAACCTCTGTGCTGACCTTGAAGGAGGAAGGAGTTAATCTCCTTCACTTGTATGAGCTCTGTTTCCCTGAGGGTGGGGTGGTGAGCTTATTGTCTGTTCTGGGCATAGGGCTCTGCTGAAAGTATGGAGCTCAGGTCCCTGATCCAACTGGTTGTTCTCCAGCCATACTCTGAGACTCAGTGCTGGAACTTACTCTCCCATAGCTCCTCTCACCTGCCTCCCCAGTAAAACACTCTGCTGCTAAAGTTGGACCTCAAAGCCACCACTCACCTAAGTCTCTATGACTGAGGCTGGCCCTCTCTCTTCCCCCAACCTCTATCCCAGTGATGATCCTCTGCTCTCATTTCCCAGTTCACCTACAGTCCCCTGAGACAGATCTTCTGGGTAGGTGTTCTTCTCCTAGTTTCTCTTTATGGGTTTTGTTGATCAAATTTCTGTTAAGAGGTTTCTCTAATCTTATTTCTGAGGGGAAAGAGGAGTGTTTATTACAGTGCCTTGTCTTCTCTCTCCACCATCTTACCTGGAAGTAGACATTGAATTTTCTTCCGAGTTATTGATCAGATCAAACAATTTAAGCTGATTCATTTTTATTCAAAAATATTCTTCTTATATATTATTTGCTTAGACCTGGGGATGAAAAGATGAAATTGTACAAATCTTGACTAAAAAAGTCAATTGTATAGAACTTTCCCATTATTAGCAGAGGTGTTTTTTTTTCAACATCTTAGACCTGAATGAGGCAGAATTGATGAGATAGGGAGAGAAAAGAGATCCTGCATCCTCTTTCTTCCATTTTTGAGGAATAACATACACAATCCAAATTATTTTCAAGACTCTAAACTTTCAAGACTAAACAGATGGGCATCTAGCACTCTGTCTCTCTTGGTTGAGTTGAGTTTTCTCACTTTCAGTGAGTGAACTCCTTTACACTATGTCGTTGAGTATATATTTTCCTCAGTACACCTTCTCTGATTTCTCTTTTATATCAACTTGGATAAAAAAGTCATTATTTGTGGTATGTGTATGGTTAAATGCATTTGATTGAGAAACTACTCAAGCCAAGGATATATAGCTTTGAGTCTTCCTTTTTTCATTAAATTAGAGCAAATAGGAGTACAACTGGAATCTAAAAATTAGTCTTTCCAGATTATTTTAAAGGAACATATATATGTAATTTTAGTCCAGTATCCCCTTCCTAAAGAGAACTGAATAGCCATCCTCTGAACACAAACAGCTGAATCTGAAAAGAATCAAAATTTCTTTGGGGAAAGAGGGGGACAGGAGTCCTTAGAAATGTCTGCTTATATAACCTCCAAGGGTGAAACTAAACAGCACCCTACACAATATATCTAATTGATGAAATAAGATAATAATACATTTTGCTTGTAAATTTTTTATAATAATTAGAGTATTTGAATGAATTACCCTTTGTTATATATATGCATGTATATGCATAGTTATACATAATTATTATGCTTCATATCATGTAGACAAATATAGTAGGCAGTTCTCATCAATGATCAAAATTACAATTAAATATCTAAAGCTCAAAAGAGGACTTACTTATGATTAGGTCCAAACAAATTTGGTACACAACGTAAACTTGCTCCTTATCAATTTATTGTCCCATTTTAACTTCTAATACTCTATATTATTGCCACAGAAGCTCTTCCAAACATTTTCATCCCTATTTAAACTTCCTGTAACTCTCCCTCTTCCCACTATCACAGATAAGATCCTTGACATATTTCATAGAAAAGTCAAAGCCATTCAGTATAAGTTCCCTCTTCCTCCCTCTTCATTATCTCCCATTACTGAGATGTCTTCTAGTACTGTCCCCTACTTCATCCCTACCTAACAGGATTAAATGTTATTACTCCTTACCAATGGTGACTCACCTTTTATTTCAAGTGATTTCATTCTCTCTCTTCCCATTCCCATTCAGTCTATTGGCTCATTTTCTACTGTCTACAATTATGTCCATGTTTGTCTTTTACTGGGAAAAATCCTCACTTGTTTTTTCCATCCTTACTATCATTTTATATCTCTGATGTCCTTTGTAGCTAATTTCTACAAAGTTATTTATAAGTTTTGATAATAGTTTCTAAAATAATTTATGAAAATTATTATATGTAATAATTTTTCTTCTCTTACTCTTCTTAACTGCTTAAAACATGTATTCTTTCCCTCTTATTATGCTTGAACTAATGATCTCTGAGTTCTTAAGTCCAATGACCTTTTCTCTATCCTCATTCTCTTTGAACTTTCTAGCACCCCTCTCCTCCTTCAAAATCTAATATCTTTTCTATAGGTTTCTCTTCTCAATCTCTTTTTTAAAAAATGTATTTATTAAAGCAATGGGGTTAAGTGATTTGCCCATACACCTAGGTCAGATTTGAATTTAGGTACCCCTGACTACAGGGCCAGTGCTCTATCCACTGCACCACCTAGCTGCTCCTCTTCTCAATCTCTTTTGATGGCTATCATTCCAGATAGGACTCGCTAACTATGGGTTTCTCTCAGAAATCTGCTCTAGGCTCTTTTATCTTCATCCTCAATTCTATTTCACTATAACCCTGTGGATTTAATTACCATAACTATGCTGAATAAATCTCAATTCTACCAATTCCTTCCCAAATTCATTGCTGATTTTCAATCTTGCATCACCAGTTGCTTTTTAGAAAGTCAGATGCTGAGTAGACAATTTAAACTAAACAACATAATTATTTCTCTGTCTAAACTTCCCCTGATTTCCTACCCTTTCTTTCAGGGTAGGGTGAATTCCCATTCTCCTAGTCTCTTAGGCTTGCAACATAGAAGTAATCTTTGACTTCTCATTATCTTTTTTCCCCATGACCACATCCAATTACTTGTCAATGTCTGTTGATTTCTCCTTTAGAGAATTTCTTGATTATGTCTCCTTCTGTCTTCTGATACTCCCATCAATATAGTGCAGAACTTCATCAGTTCCTATTTGAACTATTGCATTAGCCTGTTCATTTGTCTGTCTGCCTCATGGTTCACTCCACTCCAATTTTTTCTTCAATCACAAAAGTTATTTTTCTAAAACCTGGATGAGATCATGTCTAATCTGATACTCAATAAACTCCAGTACCTCCCTATTTCTTCTAGGAGCAATTACAAAATCCTATGTTATTTAAAGTCATTCAAAACCTAAACTTTCTACCAATCCAGATCTTCTCACAACTTAATCCTTTTTCACATAATCTTTGATCCAGTGACTCTGGCTTCTTTTCAATCTTATATTTAAAGTCATATTCTCTGTCCATCTCCCATTCCTAGAATGCTCTCCATTCAGCCCCTTATATTCTCTCTTGTTTTCATTATGTTCCATCTAAAATCTTATCATCTATATTAAACCTTCCCCAGTTCTAGTGTTTTCCTCTATCAATTATTTCCTATAGCTTACTTTGCTATGTATATACATATGTGTGTATGTTTGTCTGTTGTTTACTCCACTAGATAATAAGCTCCTTAAGAACACAAATAATTTTTTGCCTCTTCAAAAGCTCTTTTGGTATCTTTATCAATTAACACAGTGCATTGTATTGTACTTTATGCTTATTGATTGAGTAGTTGAACACAGATGTTTGTTTCTCAACTACTTAACTTAGCAATGCCATATTATTGTTGAGAATCATAATCTGCGACTGGAAAAGCACTTTTCAAGACTTTAGGAGAATGTGTAGAACTGTGCCAATCCAGTAATCAACAGCATGACCTTAATTAAACTACAATGTCAATCTGACTTTTTGTTCCCTCAGTTTCTTGATCTTTAATATTAAAATCATGTTATTGTCAAGAAAAACCTGGAAAAAAGCTATGTGAACTGATGTTGAAGGAAATTAACAGAACCAGGAGAACATTGTAAACTTGACAACAACATGGTAAACTAAGTTTTTCTCAGTAATACAGGAATTAAAGACAATTCTAAAAGACCTGTGAAGTAAAATGTCATCCACACTCAAAGAAGGAGTAATAGAATCTGAATACAGTTCAAATTATGATATTTTCACCTTTATAATTTGATTTTTGTTTTGTCTGTCCCCCATATCACTTGCTGTCAAGTTTACGATGTTCTCCTAGCTCTGTATTGATATACCACAGTCTCTTCAGTCATTTCACAATTGTTGTATAATTACTCTATTTCCAATTCTTTGCCACTACAAAATTAGCTGCTATGAATATTTTTATATGTGGGCTGTTTCCCCTTTTGTGATCTCTTTGTAATATAGACTTAGTAGAGGCAATCACTCTATTTCTTAGGCAATACCAAATAATATTAACTTCCACTAATAGATTTTTAGATTTGATACAAGTAGGCAACCTTCATTTCCATCTTTTAATTAATTGCTTTGAAATTTTTGATCTTTTCTCCTTCCACATGAATTTTCTTTTTTCTGTCTCTATAAAAATATTTGGGGTAGTGTAACTGAAGTGACACTAAATAAATAGATTAACAGGTAAAATTTTCATTTTTATTATATTAGTTCAGCTTGCCCATTAGTAACAGATATTTTTCCAGTTGTTTAGATTTGACTTTATGTGAAAAGTGTTTTTTGAATTATATTTACATAGTACCTGGGCTTGTCTTGGCAGTTGTACTCCCAAATACTTTATGTTGTCTATAATTATTTTGATGATTTTTCTGGGTTTACTTTCTTCAACTTTGCTAAAGTTGCTAATTGTTTCACAAAGATTTTTAGTGTATTCTCTAGGATTATCGAAATATTTTATCAAATCATGTTGTATCTACATTCTCCTAATAGAATTGCAATTCTCAAGATTCATAAAATCATCACATCATAATCAATTTATTCTCACACCCTCTGTCTAAATAACCTCCCTCCAGTTGTCCTAATAGAAATAATTACACCTTTTGTCTGATTGCGCTCCTTTCAATTATAAGAGAAATATAATTCTCAAGAGTTACACACATTGCTTTTCTTTAATCTAATTGGCTACATTTTTCTTTAGTCATATTTACTAAATATTTCTTTTCTTTTTTTGTTAATCATTATATATATGTATAGATATACATATATATATATATATGTATATCTTGAGTCTTGTATTTGAAGAACAAATATTCTGTCCGATTCTAGTGATAAAGTCACTCTATTCTTTTGAATGTTCATCATTTTCCCTGACAGAATAGACTGTATTTTGCAGTAATTACCAATCAATTCTGAAATGACTGAACAAACTGTGGTATATTAATATAAAGGAACATTATTTCTTTATAAGAAATGATATAAAGGCAGATTTCAGAAAAACCTGGAAAAACTTATGTGAACTGTTGTTGAAGGAAATGAACAGAACCAGGAGAACATTGTAAACAGCAAGGAGAACATTGTAAACAGCAACAGTCTGAGATGATCAACTATGGTAAACTAAGCTTCCCTTAGCAATACAGGTAGCTTGCAATTCAACTTCCTTTGCCTTCTGATTCTTTAATGGTGAGGATAAGTCCGATGTAATCCTAATTGTGGCTCCATGATTCTTAAATTGTTTCTTTTTTTGGCAGTTTGCATGAATTTCTCCTTTAGCTGAAAATTCTGAAATTTGGTTACAATAAATCTTGGAGTTTTTATTTTGTGGTCTCTTTCTGGGTACAGAAGATGGATTCTTTCAAGGATTATTTTATCTTCTAGTTCTAGGATAATAGGGTAGTCTTCCATGATAATTTACAAATTCTCTCTCCTGGATCAATTGCCTAGTTCAATCACTTTTCCTAGGAGATACTTCACATTTCTTCTATATTTTTAAACTTTCAATTTTGTTTAATGGAATCTTGGTGTCTCATAGAGTCATTTGACCAATTCTAGTTTTTAGGGTTTTATTTTCTTTATTAGCCTTTGTATTTTCATTTTCACAATGATTGTTTTTACTTTTAAATGAGATGCTTTACTTTTCTAATTTGCTAATTTTACATTTTGATTGTTACATTATTTTTCCAGTTTGTCATTTTTATTTTTAAAGGAGTTTATATCTTTGGTCATAATTTTCCTACATATCTCTCATTTGCTTTTTCCATTCCCCCCCCTCTTTTTTGGTGTTTAAAATCATGTTTTGTGTTCTTCCAAGAAGTCTTTTTAGATTGGAGATTGCTTCCTAAACTACTTTGTGGCTTCACATGCTGATATTTTGTTTCTGTTTTCCACTTCTGAGGTTGCATCTTTTTCATCTCTATCAGGACAGTAGCTAGCCATGGTTAGTGATTTTTTTGATGTTTTGTTTTGTTTGGGTTTTTTTTTTTAACGTTTTAAGAATAGAGCTCTATTCTAAGAGCACAGGGAGTTATAGTATGAAGCTTTTTTGTACTGGGGCTGGGATTTAGTCCCTGCCTTATTGCTTTCCTATGCAGTTGTTTTATTCCCTTCTTTGGGATAGCCCTTGCAAAAACATTGCCCATGCAGCAATTTCTTCCTTATATTAGGATAGCCCAACCCAGTCCCCTCTGTTGTACCAGTATTCTTGATGCTTGAACTATGTCTTATGAGCTGGGGTTTGGCTGTCTTAGTCAGAATTTGAATTGTGCTGTGACCAATAGCCTTCTACTGGCTTTCTAACTCTCCTTACAACACTGGTCTATACTTCCCTTTTACTCAGAAGGGACTGCTCTTTAGTGAATTTCCTCCATGATATCCTGAGTTGAGAATTATTTTCACTCTTTTCCTTGTGGGATACATTTGACTTAGGGTCTCTATAGAGGCTTCATTTAAATTTATTTCAGGAAGAGTTCTGGAAGCTTCCTAGATTCATGATGCTATCTTGGCTCTGCCCCATAGTCACCTATTTTTTTAAATTGATTTATTTTCCCATTTGACCAATTTTTCTATTAAAAACATTTTTTTCCTTCAGTCAAATTTTCATAATTCTCCTGCATGACTTTCATTTCTTTTCTTCATTTTTCTTCTTCCCCTCCTCTTTGGTTTGCAAAACCCTTTTTAAGTCCTTCTATGACATCTTTTTGGATTTGAGACCAATTAAAAAACTTCTTTGAGTCTTTACATATAGGTATTTTTGTAGATGCTTTCCCCTTCTGGGATGGTGTATGTAACATGATAAAAAGGGAGAAAGTAAGTAAGATTAGTTAATTTTTAAAAAATTATAGAAAAATCTAATTTAATTGAAATGCATCATTTGTTTTCCTTTGGCAGGAATGGGAAACTTTTTTCTCTTCCATATCATTCAGGGACCATACAAAATTATCAACTTAAAAATTCTAACCCTAAAAAGTTCCTAGTGATTGAATTTCTAGTCTCACCTGCAGTTGCCTTGCCAGCACTAGACCAAATGATTTCACTGGCTTCATATGGTCCATGGACCAAAGGTTGCCCACCACTGATTTTTGAGAAGTCTTGAAATTCAGCATTATATAACTTAGCTCTATGTGAGAACAGAAGTAGGAGTTAGAATATATTCATATTAATATATTTGAATATACACACATAATCACATTTGTACACATACATACGTATGTAAAACATATATACACATGTATTTTAAAACTGATAGTCTCTGGTCTCAAAAATGTGATCTTCTACAACATAATATAGCATTTCACTGAATGAAAAATTCTTCCAAAACCATACTTTGAGATTAATTGTTCAAAAGGTTGAAGAAAAATTCTTTGTAAACAACAAAGCATACTTAGGAAGCTATTTTGTCAGCTGGAAGGGAGGAAGTTGATTCTTTTAATTAATCATGGGGTATTTTCTTTCCCAAATTTAACTTTTCTAAATTGCCATAAATTACCAACTAATCAAATTGTTTGTGTTACTAAAGAATACAATCACAACTAGTCATAATTATCCTTTCTCTATTGGTTCTTAATTAGCATCATACCATGATTTTATAAAAGGAAAAGGAAAAGCTTTAACAATGGGTGCTATAACTGTTAGAGCTGAAAAGATAATGTGAAAGCCTAAATCTTGGAATAAAACTTTCATGATTGGTTATATATGCTGTGATTTATTTCCTAATCAACAGCACGCAATGTAGAAAACATAAACATGTACCTTTCCCTGGAATCTTATGAGCCTCGACATTTTTTAATATCTCAAGTATGCCTCAGGGAAAAAAAGATAAAGGAAATAATATATGAAATTGGTCTGATTCCCTTGATGCATTAATCTATGAAATAACTTTTTTTTCTAGACTTTTATGTGTCTAAAGTTTTTTCACTTTTAAAGTATACTACATGCATAACTATTTTAATAGAATCTCTCTTTTTTGATGGATGCTGACAGAGAGGAGAGTATGGGTTATTAGGCATCTTGGTTGAGGATTGCATCTCTCTTTTCTTAAATTTTTCATAATACATTTCTTATCCTCTAAAGTGAAAAATCTTACCCCCCCTCTCCTTCTCTTCCTTCTTTTCTTCTTTTTTCACCTCTCCCCTCTTTTCCTTCTCCAACACTCTACAAATGGACACACAGACACATACTTGAGTAGCCTAGCAATCACACATAGAGATGGATGGCTACAGTGGTAGACATATCCCAGATCTGTCATGAGACTCAAATGAATTAATATATGTAAAATTATCTAAAAACCTTAATGGCCTAAGAAAACAATAGTAATTAATTATGACAACACTAAAATCTTATAAGACCTCTGCTTGATGAAAAAACATTTGAGATTATCCCAAATTTCTTTTGCCCATTCCATTAGGACAGTATTTTAACAAGAAATATTGGCATCTGTGGGGACAGCTCTGGGACAACTTAGGGAAAAGTTTGAGCAGGTTACTGCTGATGAAGAATGATAGACTTTCTTCAAGAAAGAGGGAGACAGGGGCAGCTAGGTGGTGCAGTGGATAAAGCATGGGCCCTGGAGTTAGGAGTACATGGGTTCAAATCCAGTCTCAGACACTTAATAATTACCTAACTGTGTGGCCTTGGGCAAGCCACTTAACCCCATTTGCCTTCCAAAAGCCTAAAAAAAAGAGAGGGAGACACATATGAAAAGGTATAGGGAAATTGAAAACAAATCATAAACTATTCCTAAGTCTTCAGACAAGACAAAGCAATACTACTGATATTCACATATTTGAGAGAAAATGTCACCTGATTAAAAAAAAAAATCTAAGGATACCAGGAATGAAGACAACTGTGCAAGAAATTGATGGTAAAGTAAACTGAGAGGGTTGCTGAAGAGGTAACCAGATCTAACTACTAGATGTTTAGAAAAATATGTAAGCTGTACTATTACCAACTCCCTACAAGGATCCCAAGGATGTATTCAGTGGAATGCCAAGTGAAGAAAGAAAGGATTCTTAACAGGAAATATGAACTAAAGAGGCATAATAGAAGTTATATTCAAGGGTTAGGCATATTGAATATTTAAGTGACTAAGCTTTTTTAGGAATTTGGGGATGAATTGTTTAATGAAAGATATAATTTTTCCTGGGGTTTAATATGGATCTTGTTTATTTCCTAATGATCTATAAATAAGCCTGAAGAACTATTTGTTTTATTTGTATACAAAATGTGTTTGCAAGGTAAACTATTAATGGTACACACTGTTCTTGCATCAAAAATTTCCAGATTAACTTTTATCTCTTTAAATTAACCCTTTTCTTTCCATCCCATATATTATATTACTC
Organism: Macrotis lagotis; assembly: GCF_037893015.1. Taxonomy (NCBI): domain Eukaryota; kingdom Metazoa; phylum Chordata; class Mammalia; order Peramelemorphia; family Peramelidae; genus Macrotis; species Macrotis lagotis. Next base: position 675,439,129 of record NC_133658.1, read on the forward strand.
TTAGCTCTTTGGGATATTTTTATGTAGGTACTTATTCTGTCTAAATGTCAGAGAAGTGAGAAATCCTTCTCCAAAATTTATCCCATGTCATTAATGTAATTCAAAGTTTCTGCCCCAAGAATTTCATTGATTTTAAAGTCCCATTCTAATGCCTCATTGAAGAATGAAAATGACTGTGAGTTCTTAAATGTATGCCAAAATAGTGACAAATATCATCAAGTTAGGAAATAATTGATTACTTCCCAAAGACTATTTCTGAATTTCAAAGTCCAGCTTAGTTAATGGGCAATAATCCCTTTTTTATCAAGTTGACCAACAAGTGATTAAATTTCATTGACTCTAGCAACTGAAGTACTTGGTCTACAAAATATAAGAGATTCATATTAGTAAATGGGATATTCACATTGATGAAAAATTTTAAATTCTTAAGAACTTATTGGCATATGGGATGAATCTACCTTTTTAACTTTGATGTGTAAAAACAATGGTCCCTTATGATATTAATTGACAAGTAAAATGCCCATGTATCTACATTGTTACTTTCATGGATGTCAAAGTTGCATAAAATTTATTGACAATAACTCATTGAAAAGAATTTTTAAAAAGATTTCCCTTTGAGGTCTGATTTTGGCCTCATGGATGTATGATCTCAACCAAATCTCTTAATATCTCCACCATATAATTTCTACATCTCTAAAATGACATTGAAACTCTAAGATAATTTCTTAATTTAATATATTAGTCTATTTGAATACTTTTAAAATCTATTTTTAAAAAATTCCAATAAATATAACTTTGTAGCTAAAAAAATACACAGAAACGTTTGATGGTGGATCTCTGTCCATAGCACATCTCTCTACTATTATTAGGTTTTCTTTCTTAGTGATTTATATATTAGCATATCAGAATTATATAACATGTATCTTGTATGATATACATGCATATGCATTTTGTTATATCTAATAAATTTTACCTTATCTAGTTGTACAATTTTAAGGATTACTTGAATGCAGATGACTCCCTCATCTGTATTGCCAACCCTGGTCTGTTTAACAGGCTTTATATCTTCATTCTCCTTGCAAACTGAATATTTTTACTATAAATTGTGCCAAAATATAAAATTCCAAAGCATCTAAAATCAAGAATAGTTTCATATACTCACTTCTTCCCTTATGAATTAATCCCTTCTAATCTTTCTAAGAGTGCTGATAGCAGAGCAATTCTTCAAGCTATTTGAGCTCAATAAATAAGCTATTGTTAACTACTACCATTCCTTCATCCTTGAGTAAGTTAAACTTGAAATCTAGTTACTTCTTTATTCAAAAGTTTTCTCAAATATATTATTACAATGCCCCAATGTCCCAACCCTAAATCCACTCCTAGTTACCTTTATAACTGCAATACTCCAATTAAGACATAATGAGCATGCCTCACTTCCAACTTAAAATGAAAAATTTACTGAATGGATTCCATATCTCTAACCTTAACACTTCAATTTATATTGTAATAAAACAACAGAGAGGCTTTCTTAAAAGACAGTTCTACTGCCATTTTTCCTTGATTTAAATTTTTAAAAGCTAACAATAAAGAAAAAAAATATTCACAATTTTCTGATACATTGATTTAACCATCAAGGCCCATGATGGAATCTTTTCAACCTTATCTCATTAATCCTCCATTATTTTGATTTTTCCTGAAAACTATATCTTGGTATTTTTTATGATTTTGTTCCTTTTCACAGGATAATGTTTGTCTTTTTCTCATACTTCTTAACAAATCTTATGCAGATATTATTTCATTAGGGTTTAGGATTCTCATTGAAAAAGTCTCCACTCCAGTGCAAACTGACAATTGCTTAACAATAATTACTCTTAGATATTTATCGTGATACTTATTATGTTAATATCATTCTAAATGAATAATCTTATCTGACCTAGATGATTTGAATTTAAGCTACTTAAGTGCAGGAATTAATGACTTATTGATCAATAAATTGACAAACTTATTAAACACAACAAATAAATCATGAATTAAGAGTCATACTCAGCTCACTCAGCAATTCTTCTTCTACCCACCAAATTATCTGTAGCAAAGTTGCTCTAAATAACTTAACAACTCAATACATGGGTTGCAACCAAAAAAAACCCAAGAATGTGACAAAGTCCTGCAGCAAAACTGAACCCCATCCCATCTCTTCTTCCTCTTTGCTACACATGGCATAAGTTTGCTCAGGGTATGATAGACATCAGAGTGCTATAACATTCTCTGCTGTAGAAAGCTTAGGGCAGTACAATGAAAGGACCAGAGGAAAAGAGAAGCAAGAAACAACAATATTACAATAAACTATGCTCACTATCCAAACAAAACATTCTGATCTCAAAAATCAGATACATAGAGACAAACTAAGAATAATTCATATCCCAGAAGGACAGAACAAAACTAAAAAATGAAAAAAAAAATCTTAACACTATAATTCAGGAAATAATATCAGAACTGTCCAGAATGTCTGAATGTAGAAAATGAAAGATCCCCTTTATATTACTTGTTCTGATTTACCTTGTTCTTAATGGATGAGCTCCTTCACTCTGTATTATCTGGAATACATTCTCTTGTGAATATTTTCAATAATTGCTATTTTGCTATTGACTTAGATGAGTGGGGTTCTTTGCTAATGTATATTTCCATTGTGGTATTTCGTAGAAAAGTCTCCAATACAGAGCTGTCGTACTCCTCATTTTCCCCATTAAAGAAGCAACAATCAGAAACTTAACAAATATAAAAGCCATATTTCCCAGACTAATAATATTTAAGGAGGTATATATATATATGTGTGTGTGTGTGTGTGTGTGTGTGTGTGTGTGTGTGTGTATAGATAGATATAGATACGTATAAAATTTTAGTTCTTCTAGCATACACACACACACACACACACACACACACACACACACACAGATACATCTTTCTGAACAAAGCAAAGTGATCAAACTTCTGGCTCCCACTTCCTGCTTTCCCCCTTGGAAGAAAATAATACATCTCTTGGAGATAAGTTGAAAAAAAAGATTACAGATATGTATTCTAATTCCCCCTTTCATACCATAGAAGAAAACCCCTATGCTATCAATAAGGCATCAGTCTCAATTTAATACATTCCTGACATTGACTGCCCCTCTAATGATTTATGTCTTTCAAAATTTGGTAAAGATATTTCAATTTAAAACAGATCCCTATTTCCAGCCTGGTTTTTCTCTTGAGTTCTAGCAGCATATCCCCACATATTTGTTAAACATTTTAAAATTCAAATCTCATCTAATTTAACATAAAAAATGATTAGTTTTCCCCTAAACTCTGTCTTCTTTTTTAATGAAACTAAAATCATTTTTCCTTAGTATCCATGGCATATAATGTAATAATTTATCTTAATGTATCACTTTCCATAGGCAAATGTAGCCAATCAGTTATATATTTTGGGATTTCTCCATGAGAAGTATGTTTTCTACTTGATTCCTTTTCTCACAAAGTCATCACTTTAGTTCAGGGCTTATTACCCCTCACCTGGACATTTGAAATGACCTGTTAATTCTTTCCCTTGAGTAAATTCTCTCCTCAACTCACTTCAATCCATCTTCCACACAGCAAGCAAAGTGTTTCCTTACAGACATCTACCATATGACAGGCCTAGGAGTAAACACTAAATATATACAAAAAAAGGCAAAAGAGCTTCTGTTGTTGAAGAATTCACAGTCTAATAATAAAGATAACATTGAAATAACTCTGTAGAAACAAACATATAATAGGATAAGTTAGAAATGATAAATAATAATTATGGGAATTGGGAAAACCTTCCAAAGGAGAAAAATATGATTTTATATGGAACTTGAAAGAAGACAAGGAAGCCAGGAGGCAAAGATAAAGAGGGGGAGACTTTAGGCAGGGAAGGGTGTCTTGCTCAAAGAACAGGAAGGATGAGGGGTGGCTAGGTGGTGTAGGGGATAGAGCACTGGCCCTGGAGTCAGGAGTACCTGAGTTCAAATCTGGCCTCAAGCACTTAATAATTACCTAGCCATGGGGCCTTGGGCTAGCCACTTAACCCCACTGCCTTGCAAAAGCTTAAAAAAAAGAATAGGAAGGATGCAAGTTTCACTTGAAAGATAATAAGGATAATTGAGGATGATGATTTGTTGAAGGAAAAAGTGTAAGAAGACTTGAAAATTTGGGACTGAAATTATAAAGATTTTTAAATGCTAAACAGAGAATTTTGGTTTTTTATGTTTTTGGATACAGTATTTGAATGGCATTCAATACTTAATAAAATCAATAAATATAAATGAATAAAATAAACAATAATTATTTTTTGCTTTGTGAATAGTTGGGGTCAAAACATAAAGATTCATTCACTTTACTCAGCACTAGTGTATTCATTAGCACTTTATATTTGAAAATTGTCTGTAACCTTATCAAAAACAATTGATTATGCTTTTATTTTATTTCTTTGTCCTCAGAGTCATTTAACACCTCTTTGACAAACTCAATTGCTTAGTTCACATTTAAAGAATTTTTGTATATTGTCCTTTAGAACAGAAGCTCAATCTTCCTCTTAGAAAACTACTTTTTCATCTCTGATCCTCTTTCATAAACATTTGATATCTCTGTTCTTTATCACAGATATTAATTGTGAGAGGAATGCATTCATATTTATTTTAATACGTTTTCTGAGTTACATGTTATACTGCAATGTATCATTGGTTTCTTTATAGTATCCCATGTATCCATGACTGCGATCTCCCCAGCTGACTGTGAAACTTAATCTTTCCTTTACAAATGAATGTTTGGCATATTTGCTTTAAATTTATCTATCAAGTATAAGCAAAATAATGGAAAAATCTCTTTTTTTGGGAATGACCATGTGACCAATTTATCATTTGTTGCATACAAAGTGGGCATGCAATGTTCAGTGTGTTCAATTAATTTTGGAAAATTTGCTATTTCAATTTTGGCATTTATCTCTAATTATCACTTGCCATTTGATTTGATTCATTTTTGTCTAAAGTCAAAAGGTGGAAAAAGGAAGGGAACAGATAGAAAGATGGATTTAAAAATATGAAATAATATATTCTTTTCATTTAATCACCATGTGATCAGAATATGTGCATAGAAATGTATGTATGCATAGAAATATATATATAATACACAAAATATACACATACACATGCACAATTATTATATCTAATTAGATGTATGTCATATAGACAAACATATATATATACAGTTATTAAAGTTCAAGATTCCACTAAGACTTTTGGAATATATTTTATGTACAACAATTTTTGATATTTTTATTGTGTAGAGGTTTTACCTTAAACAGATTTGCACTAGATGACATTCATTTTTTCTATTCAACATGGTGTTGAATACCACTAAATATATCATGGGGAGTCTTTGGATATCAGGTATATAATCAATTGCAAGATTCATATTTAAAGACATTCTAGTTTGCTAGGACCTGACAAAATTTTTCTCCACTTCCATATTCTTCAGTAAGCACAGGGTCACCGCCTAATCTCAGGAAGACACTAGAGTTTGACTTTAATAAACATGACAAATTTTATTCAAAACTTCCAAATTTTATTTTCATGAATTCAGTGTCATCATTCATCTATTAGAGTCAGTCTGTGATTGATAGTTGAAACTTATAAAATTATGTAACTTAGTATGTATACATAAATATGAGTTACAAAGTTTCATATTTTTGAAATGGAGTTAAAGAAGTAACTTGCTTCCTTAAACATGTGTTCTGAGAAACCATATTTTAATTTTTCTAATGGAACTATTATCTGAAATTTCTATCAAAGAATTCTATTGTCACTTTTATAGTGCTTAGTCTCCTAATATGTTTTCTTTATAACTGGAATCTTTCAATTCACTTACAATAACTAGCTTCAATGACAGAGTGATCAGCATGGTTAAAATTAAATATTTATCCCATGTTTTTCTTCTATGCTTTAAAGTTGTAAGCTATATTATGATGGTATATCAGGCAAATGAGTGTTTGATGGGCTGTGTTAATATGAACTAAAAATAAAATCCCATCTGTTCACCTTTCAAACTACATCAAGACACTGCATATTGGGTGTAGCATAACTAAATGAAACACAAATGGAAATAGGCTTATTTCCATCTTTCTGCAACCATGAAAACAAGCTACTTGTCAATATAGATGTTTTAACAGGGAATCAGGGAATGAGTTGTGAGTTTATGGATGGATTTCCTGAAACATTAAAAGTCTTGTTTTTCAGAACAAACAACTATGTATATATACATATACATATACATATACATATACATATACATATATGTATATATATATATATATATATATATATACATATATATATATATGACTGATATTTCCACTTGGCATTTTAAGACCAAGACTCATCAAATCCATTGTTAACAAGGATTTGGATAATGGTACATTATTGGAATAATTGAACTGTTATACCTACTGGCAGTCATTTTATACAACTTATTTTGTATGTACCAATTGTATTATCCATTTCCTTTTAAAAGTTCTTTTTTTCCTCAATAGTTTATTGCACTTTCCATTATTTAAATCTTTCAACTTACAAATTCCCATATTTATTAAAGTTTTCTCTAACTTCTACCCTATCCTTTTCAATGACTTTCTTTTGTTTTAGTTATTTGTGAAACTTCTACTGCCTAGATATTAGAGGACATTCTTTAAAAAAAATGGGGGAGTTGGGGGGAGAGGATGCTGTTCTTGGTGTTTTTTTATTTAATATTTATTCATTTTTTTAAATTTCAGAACTGTTGAACACATTTTATAGTCTAAAAATCAAGAGGTATTTAGTACCCCTTTCCCAAATGGTATTTATGGACTAGGCAATGAAAATCTTTAAAGTCAGGAGACATGGATGCTGAAAACCTCAATTTGACAAGTATTTAGCATGTTTCTCCTGTTTACACAGTTTTCTACCCATGGAGATTACAGAGAATACAAAAAGACAATGAGGATGTGTTACTTCCTTTTGAAAAATAAAATATTTACACTTTTTGTTGAGAGCCATAGTCAATCTTATCATCATTTGCTGGAATTCTCTAATTTAGACTGGAATAAGCCTTCTCAGAATACCTGGAGAAGGTATCTCTTCTTTCTTGATTTTATAGCCTAGCAAATTTTGAGTATAATATTTCTATTTCTGTTTCAGGTTTACAAAGCATATTCTAAAATAGCCCTATAAAATCAGTAGTACAAGTATCAGTGACCCAATATTATAGATTAATAAACTGGGATATAGTTAGATTATAGGCATAGTTAGGAAAGTCAAGTACAAGTCCTCATTTTATAAATAAGAAAAATTAAGCTCAGAGAGATTACATGATAAATGAGTCAGTTAAGATCACCTAGATTTCTATTGTCATGTGAGAGACAAGATTCAAACCTAGGCCACTTTACTGTAGATATGTGCCTATGTGTATATTTGTATGCATGCCAGTGTGCATGCAAATATTATGCGCTACACACATATGTATATATGTGTATATGTATAAGTATTGTGTGTGTTCATGCAATATAAACATGTGTGTTATAAGTTATATTATATAATATATATATATATATATTTATATATATAATTATATTATAATGTTAGTATGAAGATACAACTAGAGTTTCCTGCCTACAAGGTCACTGTTATTTGAAGTAAACCATTTAGTCTTCTTAATTAGTCAATAGACATTTGTTTAACCTATTCCCACACTTATCCATAAATCTATTCAATCAATCAATAGCCATGAATTAAATGATGACTATATACTAAACACTATACTAAGTATAGGGGATACATAAAGAGGCAAAAGACATTCCCTATCCTCAAGGAGTTTACAATCAAATCGAAGAGATAAAATTCCTAATAGTTATACAGAATATATTAGTTTATTTAGGTAGTGACTTTTTTGTGTGTTACTAAAGTAATACTTATGCTATCAAATAAGCAATTCAGTAGAGTATTCAAGTGCAAAATTAGCTGCCATCAAGAAATATTGTCTTTATTTTGCATAAACTTGGAAAATCTTTCTTCCAGGATGTTAGGTACGCAGGAATCTGCGCAATGGTTCACATTATACCAACATTAGTTTCCTCTTCTAATTGCAGCAATTATACAGGAAAAAAAAAACACAAAAAGAAGAGTGGATCAAAAGGTGATTAAATCCTATTTCAAATATATATTGTCTATATGACCCTCAGCCCAACTCTCACTTTAACTTTCAATGTCCCAAGAAATTTTCTAAACCTATAAATTGCAGTAGATTCGAGTGATGCCTTGTTGCCTGTGGGATGAAATATAGAATCATCTTTTTGATTCATAAAGCCTTCCATCATTTCGTTCCTTACTTTAATTACTTTTTTATACCTTATTCCCCTCTATGAACACTTTTTTAATAGCAGCATCAGTAGTGTATTTTGGAGAATTCTGGGTCTCTTATTTGAAGAAAGTTATATTTTAGTTTTTTCCAATTTCATGCAAAGTTAGTTTTGAGCATTCGTGTTTTGTAAGCTCTTAAGTTTCACATTTTTCAACATCTTCCCTTCCCACTGCAGCAAGCAATCTGATTTAGCTTGCACATGTATGATCATGCTCAACATATTTCCCTATGAATAAAATTGTGTAAGAAGAACCAGAACTAAAGGGAATTAAAATCATGAGAAAGAGAAAAAGCAAAAAAAAAAAAAAAATTACAGTGAATTCAGAATGCTTGGATTCAGAGTCCATAGTTTTTTTCCTCTAGATGTGAAGGACATTTTCCATCACATCTTACTTACAGATCACATTACCACATTCCTGGTCAGGCATTCCTCAATTGAAGGACATCTCAATTTTCAATTTTTTGCCACTACAAGATAAAAAAAATCGACAACATATTTTTGGATGTGTTAAGCTTTTTGCTTTATTTTATAATATATTTGGGATATAGACCTTGTAGTAGTAGTTCTGGATCAAAGGCTATGCCCAACTTTATTGTCCATTAAGCATAATTCCAAATTGTTTCCCAAGATGGTTGGATCAAGTCACAACTCCATGAAACCCAAGTTTTTTGGGTTCTTTTTTAATTTTGTTGCATTGGTTTTATTTATGCAAGAAGAATTTTTTATTTAAACAATCATAATTATCCATTTTGAAATTTATAATTTTTCTATCTTTTTCTGCTTATAATTTCCTCATTTCTTCATAGATCTGAAAGCTAAATTATTCCTTGTTCTTTTAAATTGGCTTATGGTATCACACTGTATGTCTAAATCCTTACCCATTTTGATCTTCTCTTGTTAATCTATGTCAAATTGCTTGCCTTCTCAAGGAAGTTTGAGAAGAGGGAAGGATAAAGAGAATTTCAAAATGTTTTAAATGTCAAATTTTCCTTTACATCTAACTTAAAAAAATCAAATAAAATGTAAGAAATTAATTAAATGTCTAATATTTAGTATTAAAAATATTTATCATCTCACAACAAGATCAGGTACAATATAACTGAAGATATAAAATAAAGTTATTCAGTGTAATTGTTAGGAACTGTAGTTAAGAAAAAATATTTTCCATTGCTACTGGGACAGCAGTAATATTTCCAGATAATGACTTTTGGAATTTGAGTTGCATGAGAAAATGCTTTTAAAGAGATAACATTCAATCAATTGGGGTAAAAAGTACATTCCTTAACAATCAAAGCAGAATGAAAAGTTGAGAAAACTGTGACAGCTAATTAGATAAATCAACATTATTATTCTGGTTCTCTATTAGAAAAATATAAAACCCATGTATCAGGTATCATTATCTAAAGGTATCATTATCTAAAAATATTTAGAGATCAACGTTTCTTCTCCCATTAGTAAAATACATCAAGTTAAAAATATATGATAATCAAATGAAAGAGTATTTGAAATGAGTATTTTAAATAGTTTGAAGTATAGGCAAATCCTCTTAGCATTCATTATATAATCTATATTCTAAGACTATAGAATATATATGCATATATATACGCATATTTATGCTTATTCATATATGATTCTGCATGATGAAAATAATATTTCCTCAGAGTCAGGAATGGAGTCAAATTGAGTTTTGCAAAAAAGACAAGAAATTAAGAATTAATAAACAAAAGAAGTAGGAAAATTTTACTAAATTTTCTACTTTAGTAAAGTAAAGGAAAATGAGGTGAGCCAATGTGGGGGGATGGTGGAGGAAAAGAGATATAGGTTCAAAATGCTATATACTTTAATCCTTTCATTCTCTCTCTCTCTCTCTCTCCCCCCATTTCTCACATGGAACTTTATAACACTGACCTGCCCTAATTCATGTGCCTATTCTCCACAATGCCAGTCAGTAGACTACATCTTGGACATACAAAGAAAATAGTGAAGCATTCATTAACCTAAAAAGCTTATATTAAATTGAGAAGATGACATGGGGATATAAAGTTAAACACAGAAATATATGAAGTCCTGTAGTTGAGGAGGCACTTCCAGTGTGGGTGATAAAATAAAGCTTCAGTCAAAATATAACTTTTGAGTCAGTATTGAGGAAAATAGCTATTCCAAATAAAAACCAGAAGGACATTCATTCCATATTTTGGAAAAATAAATAAATGCAAAAGATAAAAATGGAGGATGAAGTATTGTGATGAAGAATTTTAGGTGCATATTTATCTGTACTTTATTGTATATTGATTAAATAAATGTATAATAAAGCTAGAAATTAAAATTAAGGCCTTTTTATGGAAATTTTTATGATTTTTTCAAATAACATATAGAACATTTGATTTTTTTTTATTTTTTCATAGATGTTATTTATTTAAAGCAATGGGGTTAAGTGATTTTCCCAGGGTCACACAGTTAAGTAATTATTAAATGTTTGGGGCCAAATTTGAACTCAGGTTCTCTTGACTCCAGGGCCAGTGCTCTATTCACTGTTATCAAGCTGCCCCCAAAATATTTTTTTAAATTTTTTTTAATTTGATTTTTCTCTTTAGTTCTCTCCCTTTCCTACTTCTTTAAAAGGAAAACAGTTTAATATAGATTGTTGAGGAACATTTGTGAAAAACATCTTTCCATATCACCACATTACAAGGGAAAATAAAGACTAAAAAAAAAATAAAGCAATAAAATTTTAAAATGTGTGCTTCAATTTGCATTAAGATTCTATCAGTTCTTTCTCTGGTAATGGACATTATTTTACATGATAAGTTTTTAAGAATTATTTTGTATTGTATTCATGAGAATAACTATCATTCACAACTCATAATTCTATAATATTTCTGTTACTATGTGCAATATTCTCATTTGACTTACTTCACTTTGACTCAGTTCATATTAGTAGTTCTATGTTATTCTTCAAATATTCTGTTACTCATTTCTTATAATACAATATTTTTCACAATCATATTACAGATTTTGTTCATCTATTATTCTATTTCTTAGCATTCTCCTCAATTGATTATTATTTGACACCAAAAAAGAACTATTATAAATAGTTTATAGATATGTACACTTTTCCTTTTTCTTTGATTTCGTTAGGGTACACATCTAGTAGTGCTATTGTTGGTCAAAAGGAATTCATTGTTTCATACCATTTGGACATTGTTCCAACATGCTATTCAGAATGTTTCATAATTCCACCTATACTTCATCTGTGTCACAATTTTTGCACATCCTCCCCAATATTTTTCATTAAGTTTTTCTCTGTTATCTCATCAGATATCTCAAAATTAGTTAATTTTTCTTTTCTATACTTGTTAGTGTTTTAGAGAATATTTTCATATGACTGTAGACACCTTTGAATTTTTTTCTCAAAAATAAGCTTGTTTTTATCCTTTGACCATTTATCAATTTTGGAGTGACTCACATTCTTATAAATTTGATAGTTTTCTATATATTTGAAAAATGAAATAAAGTCACATTCAAATTCGCATATTTCCACACGTAAAAGGTACACTTTAACTTTGGGACCTCAAATTTGAAAAAAAATATTACATAAAATTATTGAGCTCAAGTTTTGTTCATCATGAAATTCAAGCACCTTCTGCTCATAGCTTTCAATAATTTTTTGGGCAAGTCTGGTCTGTGTATTCACAGGCTTAGTCCATTCCATTTCATGAACCTGAAGCACCAACTGTGTCTCCCCTTGAAATCAGTAACTTCTTTTTTCATCTGCAATTCTTTTTGCCTCCTGCTGATCCATCTTTGTGGACAAAGGAACTCTAATGGCTCTGTGCTCTTCAATCCATCTCTTCAATCCCCTCTCTAACTCAGGTGACTTGGAGGACTTGCCTCTCATGGCCTCCTTCTGCGAGGGCGTTTTCAGGAGTTTTTCTTCCCATAATCAGTCTCAGATTGTTTTCTTAGTTGGAGGAGGACCAAACTGATGTTCAGCAGCATGATTTCCATTCCCTTTTGCAAAATGGATGACTTTTAACTTGAATTCAGCACTGTACAAAATCTTTTCTGAGCTATTTCTGTACAGAATGTGGCAAAATGTAACCTAATATACCAGTAAGAAGTGCAAAACAATGAATTCAAAGACAAGCATGGAAAAGTGAGAAATTCAGTTAAAAATCCAAAACCACTCTTATAAAATGCTCCCAGGTTTAGACCCCCAAATTTTTCAAGAAAGGTTGCATCTTATACACAGGGGAAATATGGCACTCAGCTTAGAAAGAATATGAAGTTATCGTTCTGAAAAGCAACCTGGGATTATACAAGTAAACAAACTCTCTATACTCTCCAACTCAAAGATTTGTCTACTGGGCATATATCTCAAGAAAGTCAACGACAAAAATAAATTCTCCATATATGTATAGTGGAAATTGATCCAACCCTGGAGTTAGAAACTGAGTACAAATTTGGCCACAGATATTTATTAACTCTGTGACTCTGGGAAAGTCACAAATGCTATTTGATAGGAACACACTAGAAAAGGAAGTAGTAGCAAACCACTTGAACAATGTGGTCAAAATAATTTGACACAATTTAACCACAGGTCAGCAATAATACACCAAATATGTGCAGCAGCATTTATTTTGGTTAAAAAAAAAAATGGAAAGAAAGTAGATGCCCATAAATTGAGGAGCACATGATCCAATTTTTCACTATGAATAAAACTAAATATTATTTTGATTTAAGAAAAAATGGATATAGAGAAAAGGTTATACAAACTTATTTGAACTGATTCAGATAATAAACAGAAGCAGCTATACAATATGATGAAATATTACAATGTAAATGAGAAAAACAACAAAACAATGAAATTTATTCATTTTAGAATTGATTATTGAATTCTTTGTCAGAGAAGAGACATAGCTATTCAATATGAAGAAATATTACAATGTAAATGGGGGGAAAACAGCAAAACATTATTCATTTCAAAATTAACATTATTGAATTCTTTGTCAGAGAAGAGATATATTAAAGCGATTTCTCTTACACTTTTGAAGAATTAGAGGATCATGTATGTACTACATCTGGTTCCTGCATATAAGAATAAACTTCTCTTTATGTTGGTTAGCTATATAGAACTTTTTTCATATTTTGTTATAATGAATGTCTTTTAGAGAGGGGGCTGAACAAAAATATAATGTGTATAAATATAAAAATGAAAGATCATAATAAAATTTATTTTAAAGAGTCATATTAGTGGGTAGGATTAAATGATTATTGAACTGCTATGACCAAAATTCTCTATTGTCACTGTATATATTTAAATTAGATGCAGAATACATCTTACCATTGGTGAATCAAAAACTACAATTTAAGTTACTGGAAAAATATCAATAATCTCAAATATGCAGACAATACCACTCTGATATTAAGTTTCTTGAGAATGAAAGAGGAGAGTTCAAAAACTGGCTTAAAGCTTAACATCCAAAAAAGAATTTGGCAATATGTCCCATCACTTCCTGGCAAAGAGACAGAGAAGAACGGAGAGACAGTGTCAGACTGATTGTATACTTTGTATTTGCTAAACTGATAACCAGTCTCGGTTTGTATGACTTATTCTGCCTTATATCCCCTTTATACTGTGAGATTGATTTGTATGTTCTGTGAGTTTGTTTGAACTGAATTTGCTTTAATTGAATTGTTTTTGAATGCACATTTACATGTGGATGCATTACAGTCAGAATTTGAACCTATACCTTTGTGATTTTGAAGTTATCTTTATTACTAATATATCACATTGTGTTTCATATGCCTATTGTACATGCAGATTACCTATATATCTCATGAAATAAGAGTCTCATATAAGAGTTCTGGAAAACCTGTTATCTTGTATTAAACATTTAGTATATGAATAATTTATTGACTTCACATTTGTCTTTCATTTATAGAAGAATCATAATAAATCATAATAACATTCTAGAATGGTGATGAAAATCAAATGCAATAATATTTATATGAAACAATAAAGCCATCAGTTTTTATTTCTATAGATGTGTTTATATATGTAAAGAGCTTTGATATGCATATATTAAATGAGAATTTTGTAAAATTTTTCTTCACTTACATGATTTCATTACACCATCATCATAGATGACATGAAAAGAGTTAAAAAAATGAGCTTTATATAGAAAACATACTGTTGAAAAACTGTGTCAATTATGACTATGACAATTTAATTAGATATTTCCTAACAGACAAAAGGGGGATAAACCCCTAATTTCTTCTGAAAATATTTCAAATCCTGTAATTTCATTTTCCCCAAACCTAATCTTTGCTATAGCAAAGGATCATAATATTTTTCAAAAACATGATATTATTATGCCTTTCTCTAATTTGATCCAAATTATTCATATAAATATTTGGTTTAATTGCATTTTGACTAATATAATATCATAATAAATGCACTGCAGTTTCAATAGTTAAGACTTTTTTTTGAAAATTACCTTATTTTCCATGCTTAAAACCAATTATGGAAATAAATTCTGTTTGTAAACTGTTCTAGTTAATTAAATATTTCTGCTTTGCAATGCCAATTACCATTAAGAACCTGGATAGCTGTCATTTTTCCAGTAAAGGAAATTTGCCACCATTACGTAAAGGTTAAGGAGGAAAAGAGTCACTCTGTTAAACCAAATTAGAATTAATTAAAAACATAAAAAATGCATTGTTAACGATGCTTTAATTAAACATCCTTATATAAAACAATTAATTTAATAAAATCTGTTTATCATTTGCACTTAATGTATATCTTATTGATTTTAAATAAAATGACAGTATGCACAATTGTCTGCATTTTGTTGTCAAATTTCCACCAAATTTATAAGCAGTTAAACACAGCTAAAGGAATAAAAACATTTTGTTGGAATTTATGTGTATATAAGTTTAAAAACTTTAATCAGATCACCTACTTTCAGATTAGTCTAAACATGACAAAAGTAGATATTCACTAGAAATAATTTTCATATTCAAGGCTCTCAAATGTCAGTGAAAAGAAAAAGTCAAATGAATATGACAGTTTCATTTTAATTCCTTTGAATTAACTAATGGATATATTTAAAACTGAAGATTTCACCTTCTGCAATGTCATTGGTGTGGAATCTTTTACTTTCTCTATGGATTGTATAAACTAGGGAAAGAAATTAGGAATAGTCACATTTTAATACAAGTGATTAAGACTGTGTGCGTTTTGTAACCATTTATTATATTTTCTCCATTGATTATCAAATTACAATTAAAAAGGAAAGTTTTAAATACTGTGGTAGACAGGGAAGAAGTATCTATCCTTAACTGTGAGAAATTTTACATAACAACTTATTAGGGACTGTTGTGTGTATGAGGAATACTGTAAATTATCATCACCTTGTGCCTCTGAGCATCAGAACCTTGTTTTACTAAGTGCCATGGAAGTGGAGTAGAGTCTGTGAAGGATATTTAAGCACTTGTGTTCTGGTAAATAAATGGAGCCCTTGGAGACCTTGGTGTGTGAAGAGAAAATTGTCTTCCTTGTCTACCGTGTCTCCTGATCCTCCAACACTTGACTGTGGAAGATTGAGGGAGTCCATAAAAAGGACTCAACAAAAGAGTCTGGAATAGGGTCTCAACATATGGCGTTCAGTGCCTTGATTGGTTATTTATGTATGTATGTATTTATGTATGTATGTATGTATGTATTTATGTGTGTATGTATGTATTTGAACACCTATAGGGTATTTCACATCCCTCTACTGACCTGGATAATTGGGGAAAAGTTTCTATATTCTGAGATCTGATACTGACCTGGATATCAGTCTCAGCTTGGTAATGTGATACAAGAGAGTTGTTTCTTTGTGTTAGCGTCTAAACTCCTGTCTGTGTTTCTGTGTGTGTGTGTGTGTGTGTGTGTGTGTGTGTGTGTGTGTGTGTGTGATTCAGATCTGAAATAGTTAAATGTTACCTGAGTTAAAAGCTACTCCTTTTAGTTTGGGTTTTTAATTTGATTTCTTTGAAAGGATTTTGTTGACAAAATAAAAACTTTGTAATCTTTATCTGTTTGTAAGATGGGGATAAGATATATTTCAAGTAATTTGGGAATATTGATTTTGTTAAATTGGCATTTGTGTATACAATTTTTGAATTGTTGTTTACAGCTTATGTGGCATTCATTATGTAATAATTTTGTTTGAAAAACAAGAAGGGAGATATGTTAGGGATTGTGTGTGAGAATACTGTAAACCATCATCACCTTGTAACTTTGAGCATCAGAACCTTATTTTTACTAAGTGCCACAGGAGTAGGAGAGGATTAGGGTCTGGGAAGGATATTTTATCACTTGTATTCTGGTGAATAAATGGAGACTTTGGAGAACTTGGTATGGGAAGAAAATTGTCTTCCTTGTCTTTCTTGTCTCCCACCCCTCCAAATGTTCAGCTGGGGAAGATTGAGGGAGTCCAGAAGGGGGACTCAGTATGAATTCAGGAAAGGGACTCAACAACAACTAAATATATCCAAATTGTGCATGAAATATAGAATGTGTGGTCCTATGAATTAGATATTCTTGAATATTTCAGATCTTCAAGGTGTTGAGGAAAAAGAGAAATAAATTTTTGAGATCTATGGCAATGTAAACACAAGAAGCTTAGTAAGACTGAAAATTTCATAGGACAAGAGAACAAATAAAAATCAACCTCAAAGTATCAAAACATGTTATTTATCTTTAAATCCAAATATCTTGACTGTATCAGCCTCTGAAATCAACTGACATCCTAAGCTCACATGCATTTCTACTAGATAGAGTAAAATCAGACAGGGGCAGTTTCAAGTATATTAAATAATATACTCTCTAAAAAGCTGACACAAACCAAACCATTTCCTTCATCAGAATCCAATTCTTCTTCTCATAATACAGTCATGTTAGCTTCCTAGATAAAATTGGCAGGAACCAAATTAAAATAGAGAGAGAAAATATTTAAAACACTTAAACACCCTTGGCAGTGGGACTGTGGAATACTGTGTTAAGAAATGGATCCACAAAGGACCTCAAAATAGGAGCTTGGCCTGGTTTCAAGTGCAGTTATGCTTCCTGTTCGATGTGAAGCTGCCACCTGCCCAATATTGATCTGAGTAGAAGAGAGGCTATTCTGGTATCTGAAAAGACTTAGTTCGCATTCCATTCTCTGAATGTGCAATGACTTTGACCTCTACTGCCAAAATATTGTCTTTGGGCCTAGAACTTATTAGGGTGAATTCTATTATGCCTTCTACTATTCTTTAGACACTGTCCTTTACTCACAATGCTCCAGCTTTGTGAATATAGTTAGCATGTGTTTTGATTTAAATATAATGTTATTGGAAAGTGAAAGTTTGTAGGTTCTCAATGGCATAGTTTCAGTGCCCTTTCTAATTATGCTAGTACATACAAAGGGGTCAATCTTTGCATTCTACTCACTTTTTGAAGAGGGTTTTTTTGTGAAATAGGGAATTGTTCAAAGGTGGATTCCTTCATATTTGGTATAAAGGTAAGACTACTAATCAACTAATATAATTCAGAGTCTCTACATTAATATTTTAATTTTATGGGTCTAATTACCGCAATTCCTAGCAGCAATTGTGCCCTCTAGTAGAGCTTTCCTGAAACATATTGCAGTCAGTCACTCAATCAATAAGAAATTAATAAGCATCCAGAGGGTTGTTTCTTTTTTTGCTTTTTTGGCCCTCAATATTCTCTTGTGTTGTTAGTGTTGCTCTGCCTGACATACATGGCTGTTGCTGAGTGAATTTCAAGGTTCTGGCCTAATAGACGATATCTTTCCTTTGTCCTTTGTGCCTTTGTATTTTGTGACATTGTGACATTGGGAAACAAACTAATCTGCACACACACACACACAGAGAGAGAGAGAGAGAGAGAGAGAGAGAGAGAGACAGAGAGAGAGAGAGACAGAGAGAGACAGAGACAGAGACAGAGAGACAGAGAGACAGAAAGACAGAGAGACAGAGAGAGACACACACACACAGAGAAAACAACCATTTAGGACTAATACAGTGTCAATACATCAGTAATCTTGAATTTTGCAGCTGCAGTTAAAGTGAGAACTAATTAAGAATATTTCTCAGTCATACTTTGCTCCTAAATGACCTGATACTTTTTCTTATGAATTTACAAATATTTGTCCTTCATTCTCAAAGAAGACCATGACATCAGGGAGATGATGCCATGACAAGCAGGAAAATTAAATTTGCATGAGGGGTGTTGTGCTAAATTACCAGCCTCACTTTCTCTTCCAAAGCTATCTGAATCCAGTGACCACATGTGAATAAAAACAACTGGAGATGGCTCTGGATGTGAGGCAATCAGGGTTAAATGACTTGCTGAGGGTCACACAACTAGTAAATAACAATTGTCTGACACCATAATTGAACTCTGATTTTCCTGACTTCAAGGCCAGTATTCTATCCACTGTGCCACCTAGCCACCCTATGAATTTACTCAAATCTCTGAAGGTTGAAAAACAGGACAATGCCTTGTAATTTTTTTTTTTTTTTTTACTTTCTCATTGTTCTTATTGCTTCCATTAAAGGGAAGAACTTTCTTTAGTGATTTGAGTCAGTGGATATGTTTGGTTTCTTCATGATTGCACTTTTTTGATTTTTCCAGTCTTTTCAATTGTACTGAAAATCTTTTCAGCTTCCTGTTCATATTTCATATTCTACTCCTGGATTAAATTAGCAACATGCTGAGTATATCAAATATGTACTTATCCATGGTGGTATAATTACTCATGTCAAAACCATATGCTGTGATTAGTTCTATAGAATATATCATGTGTCAATGAAATTACTAATAAGGGAATTAGTTTCTCAAAGTACTCTGCACAGTGTAATTTGAGGATCATTTTTTTGCTCAAAATTGTCTGTGTTGCTACACTTCCAGAAGTCAGCATGCTAGGAGAAGACAATAGCGCTTGAAAGGGTAAAGGGAGTATGCAAACTGTCCTTTTTTAGAATTTGATTTACAGCTGTAGGGAACTTTAGAGATCATCTAGTATAACTTCTTCATTTTATAACTGACTCTTCAATGGTCACAGAACTAGTAAACAGCAGAAGTGAGATTTTCACCTAAGTAGTCTCACTCCTCATCCAATGCTGCACGCACTATCCTATTCAGTCTCTGACTTTCATGGTTCTGCTTAGAGACAGCCCTAAATAATTTTTTTTAGGTTTTTGCAAGGCAAACGGGGTTAAGTGTCTTGCCCAAGGCCACACAACTAGGTAATTATTAAGTGTCTGAGACCGGATTTGAACCCAGGTACTCCTGACTCCAGGGCCGGTGCTTTATCCACTATGCTACCTAGCTGCCCAGCCCTAAATAATTGATGGCACTATACTCATTCTGGTTATAAAGCAAAGAAAGCCTAATTTTATGAAATTTTGTAAATTTGTAAAATGTAATTTTACTATATTAATTTGAGAGTGCAAATGAGGTCTATTTTCATTTTAAGCTCCACATGTTCATTAAAGTTATAATTGATTTATCAAAGATCCATGATTTCATAGGTGAAAATTCTTCTATTATTGAGAGCCACTCAAGCGAGTTTGGGTTAAAAAGTCAGTTATTACTAAAAAAACCTAAGCTCAGGTGAACCTCGCGGTGAAAGCTTTCCAGAGAACTCTGATTTGATAAAAACAAGTACATCATTTGTGGCCTCACCTTTTGATAGCCCTGCTCCCAAACTCCTTGACCTGGGCTACATCCTGCCAGAATACATCCTGTCCAAATTAGAGTTACATCATTGTTTTTATCCTGTATGCTAATTTTGTGTTTTTTTCTTTTTTAAAGAACTGTTTGATACTATCAATAAAAGGCTCCGCTAGTTGTTCTGGTAACATGTGTACACATGTTTCTTTTCTCTCCTGGGATGAATGAATCCCCTGGTGGACAGGAGAATTCAACATTTGGCATCCTTACACAGGGCAGGGTCAGAGGACTTGAAGCCCTCCGGAGGCTGAGATGGACTTTCAGGAGAAGAAAACCCCTTAAGCTGTGATAGTCCCAGGATGATTAGGAGCAGAAGGCTTGAGGAGGAGAGCTGATAAGAAGCATCAGCTTTTTACTTTCTTTTTCCAAGTAGGTACAGAGGGTATAATAGGGAAGGAACTTTTTATAGACCTAAAAGAAGCCAGGGCAGGACTTAAATATTTTGAAGAAACTGGCTAAGGAGAAATGCTTAGAAATTATCAAAAAATACATAGATATGTATTTACAGACCATTGATGAATGTTCTCCATGGTTCCCAAGGAAAGGATAATTGAGTTTAGAAAGTACTTTGATTGTACATGATTTAAGAACAGTATGTGAATAGATAAAAGAATATTATTATGATAAAATGCTGTTGACTTTTTTCTTCCCTGCTAATTCACTATGATTCTGCCAGAATGCTTTCCCCCACACTTTCTCCCTCTCTGTGGTTTGCCCATTTGTAATTCTGGCTCTTATCAATAGACCTTGAATATTTTAAGAAAAAAGGATTAGGGGTGGCTAGGTGGCATAGTGGATAAAGCACCAGCCTTGAAGTCAGGAGTACCTGGGTTCAAATCCGGTCTCAGACACTTAATAATTACCTAGCTGTGTTGCCTTGGGCAAGCCACTTAACCCCATTTGCCTTGCAAAAAACCTAAAAGAAAAAAAAGAAAAAAAGAAAAAAAAAAGGATTAGCCAGAGAGAAAGAATTACTTCATGAAGATTTAGATAAACAATTGTTAAAAAGGAAATGTACTTGGAGTTAAAAGAATCAGGAAAGAAAGTGTCTATTAGCAAATATGTTAAATAAAGAAATCCAAAAAGAGTTTGCGTAAAAGAATAATGAAACAGTATTTTTAAAGATTTTATTTATTTTGAGTTTTAAAATGTTTCCCCTAATCTTACTTCCTTGCCCCCATCTACCCAAAAAAAGGCAATTTGCCAGTCTTTTCATTGCCTCCATGGTATACATTGATCCAAATTGAATGTGATGAGAGACAAATCATATCCTTAAGGAAGAAAGATGAAATAAAAGAGATAGCAAGATCAGCCAATAAGATATCAGGTTTTTTTTTTTTTTAAATTAAAGGACATGATAGTCCTTGGTCTTTGTACAAACTCCACAGTTCTTTCTCTGGATACAGATGGTATTCTCCATCATAGGCAGCCCCAAATTATCCCTGATTGCACCGATGGATTAAGCAAGTCTATCAAGGATGATCATCACTCCGATGTTGCTGTTAGGTTGTATAGTGTTTTTCTGGTTCTGCTCATCTCACTCAGCATCAGTTCATGCAATTCCCTGCAGGCTTCCCTGAATTCCCATCCCTCCTGATTTCTAATAGAACAATAGTGTTCCATGACATACATATACCAAAGTTTGCTACTTCCCCAATGGAAGGATATTTACATGATTTCCACTTCTTTGCCACCACAAACAGGGCTGCTCTAAATATTTCTGTACAAGTGATGTCTTTACCCTTTTTCGTCATCTCATGAAACAGTGTATTAAGGGAAATTTTAAGTAGTTCAGTCTGAGTAATAGGTTCTGAAAAGATTTGGATAAAGTAAAAAGGGTTTCAAGGACTCATGAAAAGGCATATAAAGACTATTGGGGTTTTGAACCATTTGTGAAGTATGAAAGTTGTTTTAAGTATGTAGAAAGTAAGTATGAGCAGGTTGACTTTGTATGAATAAGAGATGGATTTTGGGAATGTTGAAAGTGATCTACAAATCTATGTAGTAAGAGAAGAAAGTATAGAGAGCTATAAGTATATACAATTATATGTGTTTAAATGTAGTTGGGATAACCTGAAAATTGCATTAAACTGGCACTTTTGAAATAACTGGCAGTGAATAGATTGGAAATGTACCTAACTGCACTTATTTCCAATAAACCCCATAAAGTAAAAAGTTTGATATGAAGCAATTGTTGGTAAATGTTAACTGTTCCTTCAAATTGATTAATTCTATAATGCATAAATCCTGTGTACAAAGTTATCTGAAAATACGTGTAACTATATTTAGGGGTTTATAAAAAATAATATTGATTCTTTTGTTGGTTATAATTTTTTTTAGTTCCTCCAGAGTCATAGGAGAAGAAAGGACTAATAGGAATGCTAAAATAGATAGGCTCAGAATGGCTTTGATAAAGACTGGGAGTCTGCCAAAACCTTTGTGAGCACAGACTTCTGAGCTAGGTGCTCTTAATCAGGCTTTATAATTGCTAAAAAAAAAAAAAAAGGGTGTATAATTCCTGTATTAGAAAAAACTTGAGGTGACAGAAGAATGATCAACAGTATAGGTAAAGAATTAGTACATACTATCTTGATATCTCAAAATAAAGGGAATCTCCAATTCCCAGAACATCATTTTGTCAGTGAGGATAGAAAGCTCTTACAAGTTAGAGTACTGAGAAATTAGAATAGCATCAATACAGATAAGAAGAATTTGCAAACTGTTATATTTTTGAAAACAAAAATAATTTAAGATAATTTTGAATATGGGTTTTGGAATTTACCAGATTATTAATAGTACTATAAAGAAAATCTTGTAATCATGCAAAAAATATTTTTAAGGTTATCTGGTCTTAAGAAATTTTTTATCACAAAGTTTAAGAGAGTAAGAGGAAGTATATTTTAAATTGAAACTGTTTGATATATAATTAGTAAACTTTGGATAAGAACAGATTCAAACAATTTTTTAAAAAAATTTTAAATTGTGTGATTGAATTATCCATTACATTTGTAAAGATTTGTTACAAGAAAAGTAAAGAATGCCTTACCAATAGTCTGAATTTCTCAAGTTCTTTTTGGCCCAGAGATTTTGTACAAAACTCTGTATTTCTACATCATGTTTATGAAGGGGAATATTTTATATGTAAGATCAAAGAAGCTCAAGTAATATCTCTTATTTAAGAAGAAATAATATAATATAGTATACAGTATATAATATATAAATTATATAAATCAATTCATAGAGAATCTTATTTTTGAAAATAGGAATGTATTTGGAATAAGAGAAAAATAAGCTTAATATATGAGATGTGAAAGAAATTTGTGTGTGAAAGATATTCCCATATAAGGTTAACTTTAAGAGAACTTGTTTTGTTTTTACTGTAAGAGAATGACATGTCAGTCTGGATATTTTATGTTTCTCAGAGGTTAAGAGTTAAATGTTCCATTTTAAAAGAAGCAAAATGGTAAACTCAGAAGAAAAGTATATAAAGGATTGGGAAGTATACCTTAACTGCAATTATTTCCAATAATATTGAGTACATGTGACAGACTTTGAAATATAATTGGGAAATTGAAAATTATATAACCTATAGTAAGGTGACATAATGATGAGCAAGATGTAGAAAAAGTTATGTGATCCAGTTTTGTCTATATTAGCTATTTTACTATAATAATATCTAAGCCTAGAATTAATAATTGATTACTTTATAAAGTTATTGAGGGAAAATGTCACAAGTTCTGAGCCTCTGGATTCCTTGAGATTTTTAAACAATGTGATGGACCTTATTCTAAATCTGTAGGTCCAAGCACATATGCAATAATAAAAAAGAAATTATATACTCCTTTTATAACAACACAAAAGAATGAATTATATACTATATTATTGGTACTAAGAGAAGGGCCAAAACTCCTTAATATTGTTATAGATAGCAAATATAATTATCAAGTGGACATAGTAACAACCTTTGTTAAATCATAGTACTGATGTAGTATTATTGGAAATTGCTAGAAGTTATTAGAAATAGATAAAATTACTTTTAATGGAACATATACATTCCCCTCCTGGCTTGCCTGGACAAGACATTTTATATATATATATATATATGTGTGTGTGTGTGTGTGTGTGTGTGTGTGTGTGTGTGTGTGTGTGTGTGTGTGTGTGTGTGTGTGTGTATATATATATATATATATATATATATATATATATATATAAACCAATCAATTAACCCTTTGATTACTTAGTAGTAGCTTAGTAGTAGAGTAAGGTAAAATTCCTCAGAATGCCTCTTTATTAAGGAAAGAATTTAAAACCACCAGAGATCAAGCTTTGAATATAGTAAAATCCTGTCCACAAAGGGGTATTTACCTACCCCCTCCAAATTATTTAAGTATCCTAGAGGTCATACTCCTAATGAGTTATGGCAGATATATATGACTCATGACCTTTTGGAAAAATGAAACCTATTCATATTACTGTAGATACATTTAGTTAATATACAATGGCAACAGCACAAAGTTCAGAGGCTACTCAAGATGTGATTAATCATTTATTCTGTTCTTTTTCAGGGATACCAAAATCCATAAAAACAGATAATGGATCTGGATATACTTCTGTGACATTTAAACAATTCTATCTATATTACAATATAAAACATATTACAGGCATTCCTTATTATCCTATGGGTAAAGTCTATAGTTGAGTGGAAGAATAGACCATTAAAACTGTTCCTACATAAACAGAAAAGGGGGAATGTGGGGAAACAGATACTGGGCATGCCTAAATAAAGCTTTGTATTCATTAAATTACATGACTTTTGATGATGAGAATAAAACCTTGACTGGAAAATAGTTTGGTTACAAATTTACCATAGATAACCTAATAAATACCCCTAAGAGTACTCATAATGTGGAAGGATACAAAAGAGGGACATTGGAAAAGACTTGATCAATTACTAACATGGGATCAACTGTATGCTTTTGTTTTGTCCACAGATGGAGAAACTGCCTAGATGCCAGCAAGGAAAATCAGACTGTGCAGATCACATGATCAAGTAATATAGAAAATGATATCTTACACTTAAGAAATAAAAAAGGAAAGCATAAGAGGAAAAGGAAGGACAGACCATGCAAAAGGAAAGTATGACTTGGACTTATAGGACAACTTGTGATGCTTACGTTAATCATGAACAATTTTGGGACTGAAAAAGGAACTGAATATTGTACTTATATTCAAAACTACACTAAGGGGAGAAAAGTATGGCTGAAGTTATTTTGATAAGGGGAAGTTTTAAATTGTTTGGGACATTACAAAGTTACTACTGGAAACATCAGAGAAGAGATGCTGAGAAGTTAGCTATTTTTCTGTCATAAATAACATGATAACTATATATTTTTGTAAAAAGTTTATGGTTGAACTATGCATTAAATTAAGTAAAGTTAATCATTCAACTCATTCAAATATTTATAGCATGGGAGAATTTAGAACCTTACAAATTTTAGGAGTTTCATTTGTAGAAAGTATTAAAGATAGAAATATATTTCCTACAGAACCTCCTTGTTTAAATTTATATGGTTGGGATTTTAAACATGAACATTTCCTACACTGAGTTGCTTGTCATACCCCATATAAAGGAATTTATGATCATTACTGAGAAAGCGAGGGGAATAATATTAACTGTTACAATTGCATTATTTGAGCTTATGTATGTAAAAAAGTGATAAGGAAAAGATAGAATGAAGATATGCTTAAGAATTTTCAGAAAATGTTACTAGAGCATTTAAGGTTCAGAAGAAGACTTTATGAAAATATTTATCATTTGATTAATGAATTACAAATTTTTAATGAACAATTTGTGTTAGGGAAGAAAATATAGTTTTGGGCAAGAAATTGTATGATTGGTTGTCTTCTCCACCTGTAATTGGTACATAGTTTATGGTATTATTTCTATTTTCAGTCTTGTCATAATTATGATACTGATCATTTCTTGTTTGCCTCTCATTTTAAAAATTATCTTTACTCTAAGTAAGAGTGTGTGTTTCATATCAAGATGAAAAAAAAACAAAGAATGGTAAAAATACAGTGTTGATTATGTTTTTATTGAATTAATTCAATTAGTTTTGTAGTTGGAGTTATTATGCTTGTCTCTCTTATAGCCTCATCTGTATCATGTGCCCTGTCTACATCTAATGTACAAAGTGAAGTATTTCAAGCACATTATTTAGAGGAACTCAGTAATAATATCAGTTTGGGCTTCCAAAAACTGTCAGATAATAATAAGCAGTTTTTGCATATGTTAAAGCATTTGAAGAAGACAATAGTTTCTATAGGAGATGAATTGTATATGGTAGAGTTTAGACAGATACTTAGTTGTGAATAAGGCTGCATGTGAATTTGTATGAACAACGTGGAGTATAATGATACTCAATGGGAATGGAATAAGGTTAAGAATCACCTTAATGGATTTTTTGGGAATTCTACTATATCTTTAGGTATTTATAGTTTGAATTATCAAAACATCCAAGAAGACTCTCAGTGAAACTTGATTCCTGAAAAGATAGCCAATAAGATTATTATAAATTATAATATATAAATACCACCCTCTTCGGTCATTGGGCCCAGAGTATTGTACAATTGTGTCTTATATTGATTCGCTTGATGTTTCTACTTTGATGTTTTCCAAGTTTAATCATTCTTTTTTTCTGTAACCAAAGCTACTATATATGCTATCTATAGAATCTATTATCATGTAACCCAGGTTGAACATCAAGTTGGGCAATTGTGAGCTTCTTTTGTAAATTGGGGATGATGATGATATTAATAACCTGTCTCTGAGAGACTGAGTTTACAAAGATGAACTTTTGTTTTGGTTTATCCAAAATTAGGCCCAGAATACCATTTTACAGCCATTTCCATATCATGCTGTTAAATGCGTTTCCCCTTAAATATGAAGTGCTTTTTGATTTCTTCATTACCATGGAAGTCCTTTATAGGAAAGAAATAGTTTTCTGATTATTTTTAGTCCCCTGTATGTGACACAGTGCCTAATTAATATTTTCTGTTTCTGTCCCTGCCTTTCTCAATCTAAACTCTAATCTTCTTTTTCTTCTTCTTCTTCTTCTTCTTCTTCTTCTTCTTCTTCTTCTTCTTCTTCTTCTTCTTCTTCTTCTTCTCCTTCTTCTTCTACTTCTCCTCCTCCTTCTCCTTCTCCTTCTTCTTCTTCTTCTTCTTCTTCTTCTTCTTCTTCTTCTTCTTCTTCTTCTTTTATCTCTCTCTTATCTTTCTTTCTCCTCCTCCATGTCTTTATCTAATAGCCAGCCTTCTGCTGGAGCCTTTAACTTAGCTGGGCCGCATAAACAATACCCTGCATTATCATATTTGACACATGTATATAAAGAACTCAAGAGAATAAGAGACCCCAAATAGTATCACAATAACTTTAATATTGTCTGTGCCTTAATTTTTTGTAATAAGCTTTGGTCTCTCAAACCAGATTAAAATTTCAGTTTTTCTGTTGTTAAGATTTTTAACCTAGCAGCTTAAATATCTAGTAAGAATATAGTTTTTAGGGTTTTTTCCCCCTAAGTTAAACCAAATTACATTTTCTAAGGTCTATGAAAGTAATATGCTGGGGCAGCTAGGTGGTGTAGTGGATAAAGCACCAGCCCTGGAGTCAGGAGTACCTGGGTTCAAATACGGTCTCAGACACTTAATAATTACCTAGCTGTGTGGCCTTGGGCAAGCCACTTAACCCCGTTTTCCTTGCAAAAACCTAAAAAAAAAGAAGAAAGTAATATGCTTAGACTAAAGTACAACTCATTTACAGGAAGACTATAATTCTATAACAATGTATCCTTCCTGACAGAATCCTTCCATTTTTAAAAAGAAAGATTTTATTGATTTTGAGTTTTAAATTTTCCCCCCATTTTGCTTCCCTACCCCCAGACCGCACAGAAGGTATCCTGTTAGTCTTTATATTGGTTTAAATCTATACATTGATCTCAGTTGAATGTGATGACAGAGAAATCATATCATTAAGGAAGAACAATAATGTATGAGACAGTAAAATTACATAATAATATAGCACTTTTTCCCCAAAATCTGATGATAATAGTCTTTGGTCTTTCTTCAAAGTCCATAATTCTTTCTCTGGGTACAGATGTATTCTTCATTGCAGATAGCCCAAAATTGTATCTGGTTGTTGCACTGAAGGGATGAGCAAGTCCATCATGGTTGATCACCATAACCATGTTTCTGTTAATGTGTACAATGTTTTTCTGGTTCTGTCCATCTCGCTCAGCATCAGTGCATGCAAATCGTTCCAGGCATTCCTGAATTCCCATCCCTCCTGGTTGCTAATATAACAATAGTATTCCATGATATACATATACCAGAATTTTTTAAACCATTCCCCAAATGAAGGTAATTCACTTAATTTCCAATTTTTTTGCCACCACAAACGACTGCTATAAATATTTTTGTATAAGTGATGCTTTTACCATTTTTCATAATCTGTTCAGGGCATCGACCCAGTAGTGGTATTGCTGGGTCAAAGGCTATGCACATTTTTGTTGCCCATTGGACATAATCACAAATTTCTCTCCAGAACAGTTGGATGAGGTCACAGCTCTACAAACAATGTATTAGTGACCCAGATTTCCTGCACCCCTTCCAACAATGATTGTTGACATTTTTGGTCATCTTGGCCAGTCTGAGAGGTGTGAGGTGGTACCTCAGAGATGCTTTAATGTGCATTTCCTTATTAAGTAATGATTTGGAGCTATTTTTCATATGACTATGGATTGCTTTGATTTTCTCAGCTGTAAATTGCCTTTGCATATCCTTTGACCATTTGTCTATTGGGGAATGGCTTGTTTTTTTGACAATTTCACTCAGTTCTCTGTATATTTTAGAAATGAGTCCTTTATCAGAAATACTAGTAGCAAAAATTGCTTCCCAATTTACTACAGTTCTTTTTATCTTGGTTACAGTTGTTTTGTCTGTGAAAAGCTTTTTTAATTTAATGTAATCAAGATTATCTAGTTTGTTTTGAATGATGATTTCTATCTCTTCGTTGGTCATAAACTGTTTCCCTTTCCATAGATCTGTCAGTTAAAATACTCCTTGATCTTCTAATTTGCTCATAATGTTGCTTTTTATGTCTAAATCCTGTATCCTGTATCCATTTGGATCTTATCTTGCTATAGGGTATGATGTGTTGGTCTAATCTAAGTTTCTTCAATTCTAACTTCCAATTTTCCCAACAGTTTTTTATCGAAGAGAGAGTTTTCATTCCAATAGCTGGACTCTTTGGGTTTATCAAACAGTAGATTGCTATAATCATTTCCTCCTATTGCAACTAGTCTATTGCACTGATCTATGAATCTATTTCTTAGCCAATACCAGTCAGTTTTGAGGACCACTGCTTTATAATATAATTTTAGATCCAGTAAGGCTAAGCCACCTTCTTTTGCACTTTTTTTCATTGAATCCCTGGGAATTCTTCACTTTTTATTTCTCCATATAAATTTACTTACAACTTTTTCTAACTCATTAAAGTAATTTTTTTGGAATTTTAACTAATAGGTTGCTAAACAAGTACTTAATTTTGAAAGAATTGTCATTTTTATTATATTAGCTCGACCTATCCATGGACAGTTGATGATTGCCCAGGTACACACATCTGATTTTATTTGTGTGAGAAGAGTTTTGTGATTCTTTTCAAAATGTTTTTGAGACTGCCTAGGCTGGTATACTCCCAGGTATTTTACTTTGTCTGAGGTAACCTTGAATAGGATTTCTCTTTCTACCTCCTTCTACTATTTCTTGCTAGTCATATATGGAAATGATGAGGATTTATGAGGATTTATTTCAGATCCTGCTACTTTGTTAAAGTTGTTAATTGCTTCCCATAGTTTCTTGGATGATCTTTTGGAATTTTCTAGGTATACCATCATGTCATCTGCAAAGAGTGAGAGTTTTGTTTCTTCCTTCCTTATTCTAATTACTTCAATTTCTTTTTCTTCACTTATTGTTGAGGTTAACATTTCTAATACAATATTGAATAAGTAGTGTTGATAATGGGCATCCTTGTTTCAACCCTGATTTTACTGGGAATGCCCCAAACCTATCCCCATTGCATATAATGCTTTTTGATGGTTTCAGATAGATACTGCTTATTATTCTAAGGAACAAACCATTTATTCTTAGACTCTCTAGTGTTTTTATTAGGAATGGGTGCTGTATTTTATCGAAGACTTCTTCAGCATCTACTGATATGATCATATGATTTCTGATAGGTAAGTTATTGATATAATTAATTAAACTAGCTATTTTCCTAATACTGAACCAACCCTGCATTCCAGGGATAAATCCTATTTGGTCATAATGTATTAACCTAGTGGAAACTTGTAATCATTTTTCTAAGATTTTATTTAAGATTTTTACATCTATATTCATCAGGGAGAGAAGTGTATAATTTTCTTTCTGTTTTAACTCTTCCTGGTTTCAGTATCAGCATCATATTGGTGTCATAGAAAGAGTTAGGCAGAGTTCTGTCTTCACCTATTTTTCCAAAGACTTTATGTAGAATTGGAACCAATTATTCCTTAAGTGTTTGATAGAATTCAATTGTGAATCCATCTGGCCCTGGAGAATTTTTCTTAAGGGAGTTCAATAATGGCTTCACAAATTGCTTTTTCTGAAATAGGGTTATTTAGGTTTTTAATTTCCTCTTCATTTAATCTGGGCAAGTAATATTGTAGTAAATATTTGTCCATTTCACTTAGATTGTCAAATTTATTGGCACAGAGTTGGTCACAATAATTGCAAATTAGTACTTTAATTTCCCCCCCTCAGTGGTGGTGAATTCACATTTTTTCATTTATGATACCAGCAATTTGGTTTTCTTCTTTCTTTTTTTAATCAAATTGACCAGATGTCTATTGATTTTATAGTTTTTTTTCATACAACCAGCTCTTGGTTTTATTTATTAGTTCATTAGCTTTCTTGCTTTAAATTTTATTAATATCTTCTTTAGTTTTTTTAGAATTTCTTATGTGGTATTTAATTGGGGGGTTTTAAGTTGATAATTCTCTAATTTTTCTAGTTGCAAATTTAGCTCATTGATTTCTTCTTTCTCTAATTTATTCATGTAAGCATTTAAAGATATAATATAACTCCTGACAGCCACCTTGATTGTATTCCACAGGGTGTGGAATGTTGTTACATTATTGTAATTATCTACGATGAAATAAATAATTCTTTCTAAACGTTTTGCTTGATCCACTTATTCTTTAAAATGAAGTTATTGGGGTGGCTAGCTGGTGCAGTGGATAAAGCACTGGTCCTGGAGCCAGGAGTACCTGTGTTCAAATCCAGTCTCAAACACTTAATAATTACCTAGCTGTGTGGCCTTGGGCAAGCCACTTAACCCCATTTTCCTTGCAAAAACCTAAAAAAAATTTTTTAAAAATTAAATTAATTTATTTAGGGGAGCTAGGTGGTGCAGTTGATATAACACTGGCCTGGACTTACTGCAAAGGCTCAGGTTGGACCCCTTCCTTTGAGCATCTTCCCCAAAGCACGACCTCCTGCTCTCATGCACAGCAATGCCAGTCGTGCCGGCTAGAAGGCAATACCGGTTGCCCTTACAACACCTGGATCTCCACATCCCAAATGGAGCCATTTACCTCCCCAAGCCCTTTCCCTAATTTACAAATACAAAGTCCGGAAAAGATCCAGCCAAACACAGCAATTTCTCCTGCTCCTCCTTCATCCATGGATATGTTTATTCAAGATACTCCTGACTCTGCTACTAGCTCAACTTCAAATAACCTTTCATCCCAGAATAAGGCCAAGATCCATCATGGAAAAGAACATCAGACCTTGTGAAAAAATCCAAGATGAGGACAGTGTTCTCTCAGGCTCAACTAAATGTATTCAACAGTAGATCTGTGGAGCAAAAATACCTCAGCCCACAGCAGATTTGAAATGTTGCTGAAAAGTTGAAACTTACTCATAAACAGGTCAATACTTGGTTTCAGAACCAGAGAATGAAGTCAAAGAGATGGCAGAAAGATACCATGTGGTCAAAGAATGGCAACAGTATGGTTCAGAATGGATCAGCTGTTGGGGAGTATATAAGCTTCTACTCTCCATTTCACCAGGACTACATGATGAATCCTTCTGGAAACCTGCCAGGATGGCACAACCAGACTTGGAATAAGCAGTTCCAAAATAGTGGAGAGGGATCCTACCAGCACAAACAGTTGCTTCAGCACCCTTACCCTGCCAATGACTTGGGAGCCTCTGGAAATAATACTAGTGAGGTCTATCCCATGAAACAACAGACTACTATGAGTTTTAATAACTCCCACACCATGGAATATCTTCCAAGCTACTCCATGAACATGCAGCTGACCCACAGCAAGTCAGAAGAGAACTATGACTACCGGCAAGCCAGTAATGCTCAAACACATTTCTTAGATCCCAGTGGGGTATCTATATTTCAGTCATAATCTGAGCAGTTAATTTTTTTCTTCAACCCTGATTTCCTATCTTTTTATTGTTATGTGACTGTTTTGGTTGGTTGATTTATTTGAGTAAAGGCATCTCTTACATGCAGAGAGTCACTACCCTCTTTAGATTTTACTGGCTGGCTCCATATTTAAGCATTATTGGACTATATGTACAAAGTCCATAAGTTTCAGGATCCTGATCTAAATCACAGAAGGAAACCCATTATCATTTTTTTAAATAAGACAGGGTGGTGGGATTTGTTGATGCCTTTGTGGTTTTTTTAAACAAGGACTTGATAAAGTTATGATTAAAGCTTATTCTCTTTCTAGACTTTAAGTCTTAATATATTTTTTAAATAAATATAGAAAAAAGATAGAGCACTGGCCCTGGAGTCAGGAGTACCTGAGTTCAAATCCGGTCTCAGACACTTAATAATTACCTAGCTGTGTGGCCTTGGGCAAGTCACTTAACCCCATTCGTCTTGGAAAAAAAACTTTAAAAAATGAGGTTTTTAATTTCCAATTAGTTTTGGGTCCATAGCTCCCTGGCCCAGCATTGCATATCATTTTTATTGCATTATGATCTGAGAAAGATGCATTCACTATTTCTGCCTTTTTGTAACTGATCGTTAGGTTTTTATGTCCTAGTACATGGTCAATTTTTGTATAAGTGCCATGTACTGCATAAAAAAAGCATATATTCCTTTCTATCCCCATTCACCTTCCCCCATAGGTCTATCATATCTACTGTTTCTCAGAATATATTTATTTGATGATTCAATTTATCTAAATCTGAGAGTGGGAGGTCGAGGTCTCCCACTAGTAAAGTTTTGCTGTCTATGTCTTTCTGTAGCTCTTTCAACTTTTCCTCTAGGAATTTGGATGTTGCATTATTGGGTGCATACCATATTTAATATTGAAATTACTTGATGGTCTATGGTACAATTTAGGAGGATATAGTTTTCTTCTTTATCTCTTTTAACGCTTCCTATTTTTGCAGCTGCTTTGTTGTCTGAGATAAGGATTGTTCTCTCTGCTTTTTCACATAAGCTGAAGCAAAATATATTTTGCCCCAACCTTTTGCCTTTAATCTATATGTATCTCTCTGCTTCAAATGAGTTTCTTGTAGGCAGTATATTGTAGGATTCTGGTTTCTAATCCACTCTGCTATTAGCTTATGTTTTAAGGGATCACATTCAAAGTTATAATTACTAAATTTTTATTGCCCTCCATACTATCTTCTTTCTGTTTGTATTTCCCCTTTTCTCCCTTTACTCATATTCCCCAATGTTTTGTTCCTGAATACTGCCACCTTCAGTATTTGCCCTCTTAAACTGAACTGCTCCCCTTTTTTCCCTTTCTCTTTTCTCCTTCAATTCCTTCTGTTCTTTTCCCCTTTTTCTCTCCCTCCCCATCCCCCCTCCCCATTTAATGCTTGAAAGGTAAAATAATTTCTTAACTGAATTATGTTTGTCTAAATTAACTGTAGGCCAAGTCTCATGAATTGAATATTTAACTGGTTCTCACCTCCTCCCTTCTTCCCCTCAATTATTTTGTATTTTGTACCTCTTGATGTAATGAGTTTTATCCTATTCAGTCTCCCTCCAACCTCCCTTCTCTTTACCATCCCCCCTTTTTTAAGGAGGTATTGTTTATAAATCATTCTGAGTCACAGAAAGGCTTTGAGGGTCCATCATTTCTGGCTATGTATATTCTCTCTAATAGAGTTACAATTCTCAAGATTTATGAGACTTTCTCCCAAGTGGGTATATAGCAGTTTTATCTTATTGTATAGCAGGGTTTTTTCCCTTTTCATGTGTCTCTTGAACATCCTGTTTGATATCCAAATTTTCAATTTAGCTCTGGTCTTTTCATCAGGAAATCTTAGAAGTCTCCCATTTCCTTAAATGTACATATTTTTATCTGGAAGACAAGGCTCAACATTGCTGGGTAGTGGATTCTTGGCTGCATTCCAAGTTCCCTTGCTCTTCGGAATATCTCATTCCAGGCCCTTCAATCACTTAATGTTGCTGTAGCCAGGTCCTGTATAATCCTTACTGTGTGGCTACTTGGTATTTAATTTTTTTTTTCTTTCTGGCTTCTTGCAGGATTTTTTCTTTTTTTTCTGATAGTCTTGTAATTTGGGCACAATATTCCTTGGTGTTTCCATTTTAGGATCTCTTTCTGGAAGGGTCAATGTATTCTTTCAGTAACTATTTTGTCCTCAGGGAAATTTTCCATCACTAAATCCTGTAATATTAAGTACAGGTTTTTTCTCTTCAATATTCTCAAGAAGGCTAGTAATTCTCACGTTTTCCTTTCTCAATCAGTTCTCAAGTTCAGTGATTTTGCTGATGAAGTATTTTGCATTTTTTCTATTTTTTTGATCTTTTGGTTTTGTTTAACACAATTTTTTTGTTTCATGAAGTCATTAGCTTCCAACAATTCCATTCTTTTTTTTAAGAGGACAAGGTTTTTCTTCTTGTATCTTTTGCAACTTCTTTTCCAGTTGTTTCATTCTATTTTTCAAGGATCTTTCTAGTTGCCCAAATGTTTTGATAGAATCATTTCCTTTTTGAATTTGCCCAATGGAAGATCAGAGAGAGTTAGTCTCATTTTGCATTTGTCCAATTGTATTTTCCAAGGATTTGTTTTCTTGTTGCAAGATGTTAATTTTCTCTTTCATCTTGCTAATATTCTCTTGAATTTCTTTTTACAATTTTTCCAATTGATTTTTAAACTCCTTCCTGATTTCTTCAAGGAAGTCTTTCTATGCTGGAGACTAATTTACAGCAGTGGATTATCTAGCACTCCTCAGTAGTGCTCGATCTCTCTGGGTTAGAATCTGTCTCTTCTAAGTATTTCTCCATAGCCGCCCCCCCCCCCATTCCTCTGGTCTTTTTTCATCTTGTGTTGGGGTGGGAGGAGAGCTGGCTCTCAGAGGTTTGCTTTTGAGGATGCTAGAGGCTTTGTTCACCTGATTTAGTAATTCCAAGGGCCAGCTGGTATCAGTGTTGGTTGCTTTCTCTGGAGTGAGGTCCTCAGCAGCAGAGTCTGAGTTGACCTTGAAAACTGAGCTGGGCCCTGGGGGAGGGAGTTAATCTCTTTCAGCTGAATGAACTTTGCTACCCTAAGGGGGTGGGGGTGGTTATTTATACTTTGTTCTGGGCAAAGGGAGAAAGTATGGAGCTCAGGTCCCTGGCCCAGCTTGTTGTTCTCCAGACATGCTCTCATACTTTGTCCTGAAACTTTCCCTCCTATGGCTCTTCTCCCCCTGGCCAAAGACTCCACAGCTAAAGTTGCCATACCTGGCACCCACCAAAGTCTCCACGGCTGAGGCTGACCCAGGTGCTGTCCCCAGTGCTGATACTCTGCTCTTGTCTCCTGGTTCACCCATAGTTCTCCGAGATAGACCTTCTTGGTAGGTATTATTTTCCTAGCTTCTCTCTCTGGGTTTTGTTTATCGAATTTCTATTAAGAGCTTTCTCTCATGTTATTTCTGAGTGGAAAGAGAGAGCACATATCAAAGTGTCCTTCTTCTCTCTGCCATCTTGGCCAGCAGTCCCTGACTACTTCTATTTTTTAAACAACAAAGTGAATAATATGTTGAGAAATATTGATTCTCTGCTGTTCACAAAATTTGTTTCAAATATATTCCAAGCACAGTGAAATTCAAGGGAACTTGACTTATCATTACTGACAAACTTAAACTTTCTTGATTTATAACATTCTTACTCAAATTTTTAACCTTGACTCCTGCATGGCTCATGGTTGACTTCAATCTAGGTTATTATTGATTGTAATTTTCTCTACTACTATTGTGAGAGGCAGTGTAGATTCAATTTCCACATCTAACACATACCAACTGTGTGATCCTGAGCAAAGCACTTAACTTCTCAATGTTCTATGAAACATTTTATTGCTTTGCTAGAGAGAAAGTGATAACTTACCTTGATTAATACAAAATTTCCTCTTACCAGTTTCAAATCATAGAATATTAAGATCTATAATTATCACTTCACAAATATATATATATATGTATGCAGATATAATTCTTTTTTATCTCTAAATTATAATAATTTATCTATTTAGTATAATTTTGAAAGGTTGCTGTGGATAGCAAGGTTCTTAAGTTGTTCTCCATGCACTTGTAGATAGATTTCATTGGAATTGAGAACACTGAGGAGAAACTTTTAAAAAATTTGATTTAACCCTAAATGAAAATTGAGCATTTCAAATATGTTTATATATATATATATATATATATATATATATATATATATATATATATATATAGTATATTGTACCATTTTATGTTAAATTATTATATTGCATTTCAATATCACATTACATTGCATCATATCATATCATATTTCATGTCATGTCATAGTATGCCACACAATATCACATGGCATCATATGAAAAAGATAGTAAAAATGTTTTATCCAACCTCCTAATTTAAGACAACTGAGGCACACACAGATGCTATAGGTATATAGTAGCTGAGTCAAATCTTGAACTCAGATTTTAACAGAACAATGATCTGTGAATGATTAAACAAATTTCTTTTGACAATGCTAACTTTCTGTTCCCTGGGGTGCTTGACTGACAGATTCCAGTAACCCAAATGGTGTTTCAAGAATATAAAAGATGTTTTTATTTCCCACCTAGAGTGAAATGTATGATTTCTAATGTATGCCATGTTTGGAGTTTTAGAATTACTCAGTCATGCCATAAAGAAGGCTGGAGTAAAGATTATGTATCAGTATAGTTTAAACTTCAGAGAAATCTATAATATTGCTACAGAAGAATCAGATGAGCAAATACAGTGTTCCTTTTCATTGACTGAGGCATGTTATTATTAGGAATTTACATAGAGGAGGTCAAGGGTAAAAATAAAGCTAGCATTTATATAAACTATTTATAATAGCTCATTTTTGTAGTCAAAAATAAAAATGAAGCAGAGAAATGCTTATGGATTATGGAATGGCTAAGCGGGTTATGACATATGTAGGCAATGGAATATCACTCTTATAAAAAGGATGAATATTATAAGCAATCTGAAGAATTGGAAGATAAATTGATATTTATGGAAATTAACAGAATCAAGGGAACACTGTACACAATGATTCCAATAATGCAAATTAAAAGAAGCAAAAGAAGCAAAAGAAAATTAAATGTTTTGAAATTATAGCAACCAGGCTTGGAGCCAATGATGACCTGTAAGAATCCACATGGGAGGACTTTCCATCATGAATGTGGAGAGAAGCCAGGCACTATTTTTAGCTCTCCTGGTTCCCTCAGAACTGACATGAACGAAGCTTACTTTTTAACAGATTTTTATTGACAGAACCCACAGAAGCACAAAGGAGAAAATATCTTTTTACAAGATTTGACATGGGGGAGTTTCAGTTAGCCCAGGACAGGGAACAGAGAGGCAGTGCATCAGTGTCAGGGTGAAAATAGAGGACTAACCTGAAAACCCCCCTGGTTGGAGGAGAAACCTTTGCAGTGTACAAGGAGAGATACAGCTCTGCTACCCAGGACACCAATTTAACCAGCATGGCTGATCTGGATCATCAAATTGGGAGAACCTGGTATTCTCAGAAGAGCCTGTCTTGTTCCTGGGGAGGACCTGACATTCCCCAGTACAAACGGCATAGGTGTTCACAGCTTTCCCAAAGGCCAGGGGGTGGGCCATTAAGTTCCCCAGCACTGACTCTCCAGAGAGAACCACCAGTATTTCCAGCCTTGACTGCCTGGCCCAGTGACTCAGTTTCCTGGAAACAGCCAAGGCATAGAGAAATTGGTGGCTGACATCCCCAATGCAGACAATCCAGAGAAAGTTTCTGACATTCTTTACTGGTTGGTCCACTGAGTAAATTCCTGGAGTTAGTAACTTCAAGAAATAAGGACTCTAAGTTTCCCAACATCAAAGGTCTCTGACAACAGAAGACCCTAGGGAAAGATAACAAATCCCAAAATTAAGAAAGGTCAGGTAAAAACAGGGTCTACTGAATATTACCTTAAGGATAAGGATATTAGCTCATAAAGTGTCTATATATGAAACTTCAGAGGAGAATATGAATTGGTCTCCAGAAAGACATCTTAGAAAAGTTCAGAAAGGATTTTAAAAGTCAAATGGAAAAAGTAAGAAAGGAAATGCAAGAGAAAATTTGTAACTTGCAACAAAAAATGACATTAGAATTCAAATTCTTTAAAAATACAATTGAACAAATGAAAAAAAGAAAACAATTTCCTCAAAAGGCACAGCTGAAAAAATGAAAAAAAAGATAACAAGTCCTTTAAAAATAGAACTGAACAAATGGAAATGGAGATGCAAAATTTAAATGGATAAAATATCTCCTGGAAAAAAGATTGGGACTTCATGATACACCAAGAATCTGTTAAACAAAATTTTTAAAAAATGAAAAGAATAGAAGAAAATGTAAAAAACCTCATTGATTAACCAACTAGAAAACAGATCCAGAAGAGACAATTTAAGACTCACAGGACTACGTGAAAACCATGATTAAAAAGGCGGGGCAGATAGGTGTCACAGTGGTGAGATAGAGCATCAGTCCTGGAGTCAAAAAGAACTAAGTTCAAATCTGACCTCAGACTCTTAATAATTGCCTACCTGTGTGACCTCAGGCAAGTCACTTAATCCCATTGCCTTAAATAATAAAATAAGAAACAAAACTTGGATATCATTCTTTAGGAAATGGTTAAGGAGAACTAGCCCAAGATCCTGGAACCAGAAGGCAAAATAGTCATTGAAAAAATCTATCACCCCTTGAAAGGGATTCCAAAATAAAACATATTGTGACCAAACTCCAGAATTATCTGATCAAGGAGAGAATTCTACTAATGGTCAGAAAGAAGCAATTACAAGAATGATAAGCCAGTCAGAATTACACATGATCTGGCTGTTTCAGCATTGTATGGGGTATTGAGACCCTAACCCAAAATGACTACTTGGAGTCCTCTCAAAGTGGTAGCAAACAATTAAAATTTAATTCAGTTCTTGCAAGAAGTGGGGCAGTTCCTAACTCTCTATGAGAGAGAGAGAGAGAGAGAGAGAGAGAGAGAGAGAGAGAGAGAGCAGGAAAAATCTGAATTACAGAAGCTGAAGTAGGGTTAAAAAACCCAGAAAATCCACAAACCATTCCCACTCTTCTTTTCTGCTGACCCTTATAACAGTTGGTCAAACTTGATGGTACAAAGAGAAGAGGAGTGTACCTAAGCTTTCACAGGATGGTCTGTCTTTGTTTACTTCTTATATTGTTAGGGTGACATAATTTTTCTAGCTGGAAATCTGGGTTTTCACACTCACCTGATTCTTGAAAAATAGAAACTGAGGACTATGGATTATACTCATTTAGCACTCTGTTTCTGAGAAGTCAGCACTTTGCCCCTCACAACATTAAAGAATCAAAGGACCAGGAAAATAACATTTAGGAGAGCAAAGGAGTATGGATTATAACCAAGAATCAACTATTCAGCAAAACTGAAGCTTCTCTTTCAGAGAAAACAATGAATATTTAAGGAAAGTGGTGACTTTTAAGCTTTCCTGATGAAAGAGCAGAGCTGACCAGAAAATTTGGTCTTCAAACAATAGATTCAAGAAAAACATGAAAAGGTAAACAAGGGAAAAGAAAAAGTCTGCAATATGATAAGACTAAACTGGCAATATCCCCAACCAGGAAAAAGATTCTTATAACTCTTGAGAAATCTAACTCTATTAGAGGAAATATACTTAGGTTGAAGGTATGGACATCCATTTTACATTCATGACATTTTTGGAATGATTTTTTAAAAACCCTTTAGAAATTAAAAAGGAGAAGGCTGGAAAAAGATGGCAGGATGGGGGAGGTATATTTTTATCACAAGAAGAGGTGCAAAGAACTCAGTACAATAGAGGGAAAAAATGCAGAGGAGAACCACCTGAATCTTATTATCATTGGAATTGGCTGAAAGAAGGATTAGCATACACAGTCAAATGACTTTAGAAATTTATCTTACTCTTCAAATATTAGAAGGGGAAATGGGAGGAAGGGAAGAAGGGATTGAGAAAAGGGAGAGAAGGAAGAAGGGGAAACTGATACATCCTTTTCAGATCATGATGCAAAAAAAATCACGTGCAATAACTGCCAATGGAGAGAGATCTAAAACTAATTGGAAACTAAATAATTTAATTTTTAAGAATGAATGGATCAAATAAGAAACCATAGAAAGAATTAATAATTTCAATAATGAAATACCATAACAAAACTTATGAGATACAGTCAAAACACCTATAAGGGAAAAAGTTATATCATGATTACATGAACAAAAAAGAGAAAGAAGAAATCAATGAACTAAGCATTCAACTAAAACAATGACAAAGAAAAATTTTAAAGCCCCAAATAAAAACCAAATTAGAAATTCCAAAAAAATTAATTATGAAATTAATAAAACCAAAATCAAGATAACTATTGAACTAATGCATAAAAGTAAGAATTGGTTTTATGAAAAAAAACAGTAAAATAGTTAAACCTTTGGTTAATTTGATTAAAAGAAAAAAAAGAAAGCAAAATTACCAGTATCAAAAATGAAAAAAAGGTGAATTCACCACCAATGAGGAAGAAATTAAACTATGCTGTAATGTATGCTAATGAATCTGATAATCTAAGTGAATTGGGTGAATATTTACAAAAAATATAAATTGTCCAGGTTAAAAGAAGAGGAAATTAAATAATTAAATAATCCCATCTCAGAAAAAGAAATTGAGCAAGTCATCAATGAACAAAATCTCCAGGGTTAGATGAATTCATAAGTGAATTCTACCAAACATTCAAGAAATAATTAGTTCAATTTCTATATAAATTATTTGAAAAAAATAGGTGAAGAAAAAGTT
Organism: Macrotis lagotis; assembly: GCF_037893015.1. Taxonomy (NCBI): domain Eukaryota; kingdom Metazoa; phylum Chordata; class Mammalia; order Peramelemorphia; family Peramelidae; genus Macrotis; species Macrotis lagotis. Next base: position 675,480,777 of record NC_133658.1, read on the forward strand.
ATTTCTAATTGCCTCTATGCCAAATTCCCTTAATGACATCAATATGATGTTGATATCTAAACCAAGAAGAGTCAAAATAAAGAAAGAAAATTATAAACCAGTTTCCCCTAATGAATATGGATGCAAAAATATAAATAAAATAGTAATAAAGTGATCACCACATGTTATCACTAGGATAATACACTGTGATCAAGTAGAATTTGTACCAGTACTTAAGGGTTATTTCAATGTTAGTAAATATATCACCACAACTGACCATATCATTAACAAACTTAGTAGCAATTAAATGATTATTTCAATAGGTGCTAAAAAATTTAACAAAATGCAGTACCCATTCTTATTAAAAACACTATAAAGTATAAGAATAAATGGACTGTTCCTTAATATGCAAAGCATCAATCACCTAAAATAATCAAGAATAATTATATGTAATGGCGAGAAGCTAGAAGAATTACGAATAAGATCAGGGATGAAACAAGGATGCTTATCAACACTATAATTCAATATATTGTATTAGAAATGCTAGCTTTAGCAATCTGTGAAGAAAAAGAAATTGAAAGAATTAGAATTGGTACTGAAGGAACAAAACTTTTACTCTTTGCAGACGATATAATGGTATACCTAGAGAAACATAAAATAACATCTAAAGAGTTACAGAAACAATTATCAACTTTAGCAAAGCTGCAGGATTTAAAACCAATCCACATAAATCATTAACTTTTCTATATATATATTTCTAACAAGGCATAACACTAAGAGCTATAAAGGGAAATTCCATTTTAAATAACTGCAGGCAACCTAAAATACTTGGGAGTCTACCTGCCAAGGTAGACAGAGGAACTATATGAAAACAACTATAAAATACCTTTCACACAAATACAATCAGATCTATATAAGTGGGCAAAAGTCAATTGCTCATGAGTAGGCCAAGTTAATTTAATAAAAATGACAATTCAAACTAAATTAAATCATAGTGCCACACCAATCAAACTCACAAAGATTTAATTTTTGAACTAAGAAAAATAGTAACTAGCTTCATATGGAGGAAAAGAGATCAAGAATATCAAGGAAAGTAATAAAAAATGTAAAAGAAGGACACCTGGTCATACCAGATCTAAAATTTTATTATAAACATCAGTCATATAAACTATTTGGCATTGGCTAAGAATTAGAATGATGAAGCAGTGAAACTGATTATGTGGAAAAGAAACAGTAGTAAATGACTTTAATAATCTGTTGTTTGATAAATGCAAAGATTACAGTGTCTGGGATAAAAACTCACTATTCAAAAAAAAAACTGCTGGGAAATCTAGACAATAGTATGACAGAAAGGAGGCAATAGACTAAAAGTGCATACCCAATACCATGATAAGGTCAAAATGAGTGTGCAAGATTTAGACAAAAAAGGTTATTTTATAAGCCAATTAGAAAAACAAGGAATAGTTTACCTCTCAGATCTATGGAAAAAAGAGCAGTGTATGACCACACAGGAGATAGATAACATTAAAAAATACCTGGATAATTCTGATTACACTAAATTACAATTTTTGCCCTGCTCAAACCCACTGAAACCAAGACTAAAAGGAATGTAGTAAGTGGGGGAACAAATTTTCTTACTAGTGTTTCTGCCAAAGGACTCATTTTTAAAATAGAAACCTGAGTCATATTTATAAAAGAAAAAGTCATTCCCCAATTGATAAGTGGTCAAAAGATAATGAAAGGTAAATCACAAATGGAGAAATAAAAGCAATCTATAGTCATAAAAATTGCTCTAAATTATTTCTTTCTGATTAGAGAAATGCAAATTGAAATAGTTCTGAGGTACCATACACCTCTCAGATTGGTCAATATGACTAGAAAGGAAAAGAAGAAATGATGGAGTGGGTGTGGGAAAACTGGGACTCTGATGCATTGTTGTTGGAGTTGTGAACTGATCCAAACTTTCGGGAGAGCAATTTGGAACCCTGCACAAAGAGCAATCCTTTGTGCATATCCCTTGACCCAGAAATTCCAATTCTAGGTCCATATCCTGAAGAAATTATTAAAAATGGGAACAGTCCTACATGTTCCAAAATATTCATAGCAGCTCTTTTTGTAGTGGCAAAGAATTAGAAACTGAAGGGATGCCTATCAATTGGGTAATAGCTAAACAAGTTATGGTACATGAATACTTTGGAATACTTTGTTCTATAAGAAATCATAAAGGGTCAGACTCTAGAGAATAATGGAATAACTTTCGGGATCTTATGCTGAGCAAAGGGAGTAGAACTAAGAGAACAATGTACACATCAACAACAATATTATGAGATGAACAACCTTGATCGAAGCAGCTCCTCTTGGCAGTTCAGAGAGCTAGGACAACTGCATTTGACTTGTTGTGGACTATATTATCCCCAACCAGAGTAAGAAAAACAAAATGAAAGACACAGAAAAAACCCTTCCAAATCTGATAAATATTTCATAAAAAAATATCTCTTATGTATCACTTTCAATTAATCCTAATTCCTGATGCCAAAAATTATTAATTTGTAAACATGTTTAACAATGTATGTATATGGAAACACTATAAAGACTGACAAATTGCTTTCTGTGGGGGGTGGGGGGAGGGAAGTAAGATTGGGGGGAAAATTGTAAAACTCAAAATGAATAAAACCTTTTATTAGAGTGAAAAAAAAACAATGTATGTATAAAAATGCTAACTTGATTGTTTCCTGCTGAGGGGAGGTGGTGGGAAGGAAGGATGGAGGGAAATTGTGCAATTTGGAAATATGCATATACATATTGATAAAAACAGATAAATAAATTTGAAAGAGAAGAAGCTAAACAATCTTTATTTCTTTTGTGTACCTGGCATTATTATTATTATTATTATTATTATTATGAAAAAAAATCCTCCTCCTAGAATAAACAATGTGAATACAACCAAGAATTTACTACCCTGAAAAATTCTGCATGGCAGGGGGAAAGATGGATGTTCAAAAAATTGGAGACTTACAAAATTTCCTGATTAAATGACCAGAACTGAACAGAGAATGCAAATGCCAAATACATGACCCAAAAGATTCAAGAAAAGGTTTAAAAATTCCCAGGACCTCAAAGTTAGAAGAGATCCCAGAAGTTATGTGGCCCAAACCATTTATAAAGAAAATTTCTCTCTACTATATACCTGCCAAATGGTTATCCATTCTTTATGTAAACATATTAGGAACAGGAAGAATTCACATATTCAGAGGCAGTGTATTTCAGATTTGCAGTTATTAAAATGATGAATTTTCAGTCCTTCCACTTAAAGTCTAAATCAGTCTAACTTGTACCCATTGTTCTTTCTTCACTTTACTGTAACTAAAAAGATTTCCTATTAAATTATTTTAATGACAGTTCTTTAGAGATTTGCCAGTTACAGTTACCTCTTCACTTCAAAAATTGTAGTGGCATATTGAATGAGCGTGATTGTACATGCCTATAATGCTTTCATTTAGAAAATATAAGGCTGGAAAGCTGGGAAATTTGAGCTGGAAATTAGGAGTTTCCATAAAACTTGGGGATAGAGTTGAACAAGTGTTCACACAAAGTTTGGAACTTATTTGGCAGATTCCTAGGAGTAAAAGCATACCTGTTTACCAAAACTTGGGGTGGGGGGAGCATGGGGGGGATGTGGACCAAGTTGGAAGTACAGTATGTCAAAATATCAGTAACAATATGAATGACTTCTTGCCTATCAGTGACTATCAAACTTCAGACCTAAGAGATGTACCAAAAAAAAGAGAAAGCAAAAAAATAAATAAATGTAGTATTTTATTTTTGCCACTCTTAAAAACCTGGGAATATTTACCAGATTGGGAAGTGTGGCTTTGAAACACTGACATCAACTCTTTTACTGTGATTCATATAGATAGAATTGGAAAACACAATCTAATCAAAACCTTTCATTTTAGACATGAATTTTCCTGAGACTCAGCAAGATTAAGTGACTTTTATAAGATCAAACAAAAATCACATGGAAGAGGTGAGCTTAGAACTCTAATTCTCTTATTTTATATTTCCCTTTCCACTGTCCCACGTTATACAGGTCTCTTATACTTTTTATTTTCTAATGCTATTGGAAATTGCCTGTTTCTATACTCATAGAAAGAATTTCACTTAAATGTCTACTTGCTACCAGTTCTACCATATATATTATTAGAGTAATAATGATAAAATTTAACAATTTATTGCATATATCAGACTTTCCTCAGAATAACTCCTGTACATAGATAATGCAGGTACAGTCAACAACATTGTGTTTCAGTAAGGGAAATATATTGAGTAATTACTCATTTGCCTTTTTTATATATTTAACTTCTATAATTCTAGATGAAAAATGTGACCAATTATTTTCTATACATTTCAGGAATCAAAATTACAAAATAATGTGGTAAGACAGAAATTTTATACCATTGTATAATGATCAATTACATGATCATATGCTATTTTTTGCTCTTTTTTTTTTTGCTAAGGCAATGGGGTCAAGTGACTTCTCCAAGGTCACACAGCTAGGTAATTATTAAGTGTCTGAGTTCAAATTTGAACTCAGGTCTTCCTAACTCCAGGGCTGAGCTCTATCCACTCCACCACCTAGCTGTCCCACATCTTCTTTAATTTCATAGTACTCATAATTTGTAAAAATTCTAATAAGTTTTTCAGAAATTGATATTTATATAAATATTAATTGGAAATTTGTCAATTAGAAGGCAGAACTAAGATGGTGGAGGAAAGGCAGAGACTTGCCCAAGTTCTCTCTAAACCATTCCAAATACTTTTAAATAATGACTGCACCCAAATTCTAGAGTGGCAGAATTAAAATAAAAATAGACTGAGTGAAATATTTTTCCAAACCAAGACAACATGGAACATTGGGTGGCAAGGATCTGTTGCCCCAGGGTTGTGTCAGAGTGAATCAGCTCCACCCATTCAGGAATAGACTACAGGGTGACCAGGGCTGTGGTAGTAATGGTAGTTTCCAGACCTCTCAGTCCAGTGATTGCCAAGGACAATTTGAAATGTCAGCAGGAAAATTTCGCCTCCTTTCCATGAGATTGTAGCACATTCCAACATAGGTCTCAGCAGCACAGACCTGTATAACCCTAGCAGACCAGGAAGCACTCAACCAACTTAAGGAGTTTTGAAATAGATTGCTATATATAAGGTTGGACTGTTCTTTTGCTCATATTCAAATCAGGGTCACACTCTTGGGTGACAGTTCCAGAGCAAGAGAGGAGTATTTCTACAGAGAGTTTAAGGCCCCAATGTAGCAGGAATCCTCTCACAATTTCCCTCTCACTGTTCCAGGTCAGAAAAGTGTGCTTGTAGTCACCCACAGACCAGAGCACAGGGTGTGAGAGTAGTCATACCTTCTCATAAGACCTTGGAAGAATTAAAAATTTCCAGGTCCCTAGAAATATCTCTGAATATCTCTGAAAACAGCTGCAAAAACCCTCAAAAGCCAGGGACAGTGTGTCCTTCACTCTGTAAGTAGAGTCCCATTTTAACAAAGAGTTAAAATCAAATCGTAGACTGGAGAAATGAGCAAACAACAGAAGAAAAGAAATCCAAATTTGGCTGGTGACTATGGTCATATGTAATATCAAAATACACTCAGAAAATGATGACAAAGTCCAAGCTTCTACATCCAGAGCCTCCAAGAAATATATGAATTGGACTCAGGACATGGATGAGTTCAAAAAGCATTTTGAAAATTAAGTAAGGAATGTAGAGGAAAAACTTGGAAGGGAAAAGAGAATGAAGTAGGAAAATCATGAAAACTGTGACAGCAGCTGCCTGAAGGAGATACAAAAATATGCCTTAAAAAGCAGAATAGGTGAAATGGAAAAGGAGCCCTTTCAGTTATAACTCTAACCTCTCAGAACTAAAGTTGACTGAGGAAAATAAATCCTTCAAATATAAACTAGAGCAAAGGGAAGCCGATGATTTTGTGAGAAGTCAAGAAACAATAAAACAAAACCAAAAGAAGGAAAAACTAGAAGAAAAGTTGAAATAACTGGAAAAGCAACTGACCAAAAAACCAATCCAGGAGACATAATTTTAAAAATATAGGACTATCTGAAAAGCATAACAAAAAAAAGAATCTAGGCATCATTTTTCCAAGAAATTATCAAGGAAAAGTGCCCTGATATTGAAAAAACAGAGGGCAAAATAGAAATTGAAACAATACAAAGACTACCTCCTAAAAGAGATCTAAAAATAAAAAATGTCAAGAATATTATAGTAAAATTTCAGACAAATCATAAAGGACTTAATGATTGAACTACTCATATTCCTATATGGAAAAATAATACTTATAACTCACATGGATTTTCTCATTTATTAGAGTACTTAGAATGAGCACAGATGAGAGTTGAATTTGAAAGGATAATATATTATAAAGATATAGTTAATGGGGGAAACAAGAATGTACTAAGAGAATGGAAAAGGGGGAGGAAAGTTATATTACATAAAAGAATCAAGAAACCTTTTTGCTGTGGAGTGGAAAAAAGGGTGGGGAGGTATGGGGGAATGAGTGAACCTCATTATCATGGAAATTGTCTCAGAGAAGGGATAACATACATACATACATGCATGCTCAATTCAGCATTGAAATCAACCTTTACCTAGAGAAAATTAGAATTGGAGGGATAGGTAAAAGTGAGTGGAGGATAGATGACAGAAGGGAGAGAAGTATTTGTGGGAGAAAGATTGAAATGTTTCTCTGACAAAGGTCTCATTTCTCAAACTGAGTAAATTTTATTATATATTATATACATTATATAGGGATTGGGAGATGAGAGAGAGAGAGAGAGAGAGAGAGAGAGAGAGAGAGAGAGAGAGAGAGAGAGAGAGCACATTACCTAACTGATAAGTAATCAAAAGTTATCAGCAGTTTTCAGATGAGGTTATCAATGCTATCTCTTTTAATCATTTTTTTAATTCCCTAACTCACTATTGACAGTGACAAATGTTGGAGGGGATGTAAGAAAAATGAGACAAATGCACTGATGGAAGAGTTGTGACAAAAATCAACAATCTATAGAGTAATTGGGAGCTGTTCCCAAAGAGCTATAAAACCATGCCTACCCTTTGACCCCATAATGCCACTACCAGTCTGTATTCCATGTATAAGGATATTTACAGCAGCTCTTTTTTAGTGACAAGGCACTGAAAATTGTGAGGTTGCTCATTAATTATGGAATGACTGAACAAATTGTAGCATTTGATTGAAATGAAATGGTATTCTGTTATAAGAAATGATGAATAGAATTGCACGAGCAGATGCAATTGGAACTGTACGATCTACAAAGTAACAGAGTTGCAAGATTTGTAAACCATTATTAAAACAAAATAAGTATTATATAGAGTTAGAAAAATGTATTTCATGAGTTATTTTTCAGAAAATTATGCTCTTGAATTTGATTATATATGTCTATGAATATCAAAAATCATGTGGTGCAGTGTGAAAAGTCTTAAATTTGCAATCTGATGACCTGGGTTCAAATCTTGATGTTGTTCCTTTATTTGAGTTTAACCTGAATAATCTCTTTTGACCTTAGTTTTTTTTCAAATTCTAATGGAATTAAAATAATTTTTCTCCTCTAAATTCTAAACATATGATTCTATGATTTGCATAATCCCTAGCTCTAGCAGTGTTGTAAGATTTCTGATAAAAATTAATAATTTCAATAGAATTATTAATTAGTAGTTCTCTCACATGAGATTAAAATAAACTATTTTATAGATGATCATGGTAAAGTCAAAGAAGGTGAAATAATACTACTGGCCAAATTATTCTCTTTCTTCATGCTTGATTTAATTCACATGACTTATATGTCTTAAAGAAAGGTAGGATGAATAATATCTAGTCATTTTTTTTGTGGTTCATTGAGTGGATCTATGGTTATGAATCATTGCAATTATAATACTCTTGCTAAATAGACTTAAAACTCAATGTTATCTTTCTTCCAAACACTATTACCTCTCAGAACTTTTCAATTTCTATCAATTCATTTTTTTATCTTTATCCTTTCTGCTATTACTGTTCCAAAATTATTACTAATCCCTTTCCTGGATCCTCATTCCCTATTCCTTAATGTAGTCTATACAATTGTTGATCAAATTCTGTTGACTGTTGGCAAAAATCATTGTTTTGTAATGCTCTTGAAAAGATCCTGAAATTCCAAATTCAGTGTAGCTATCTAGTTCTTTTTTTCTCCCATAAAGAGATTTTGTGCTTCAAAAAAATTATTTGGATTAAAGCCTCAATAATTTGAATGTTTGCCCCATTATCAATGTTTGACAAATTAAATAGGTCAATTAATTAATTAAAGATAGATTTTGAGAACTGTGCCTTTTGATTTATTAAACCAAATTCTTATTCTGTTCTTAGAGTCATCAAAATAATTCCTTTATAACATCAGAAATACCTTATATACTTTACCCCAAAAATGTATCTGCATCTCCCCTGCACCCCACTAAACTATTCTGTATTAAAATGCCCTTAAAGAGATGGCCTGCTTCATATAAGATACCTAATACAAAGACCTTGTTTGTGGAGATTTTCCCAAGTCTATCCTATTTCCCAAGGTTATTGTTAAATTCATTTTTCTAATCAGGATTCAGTTCATATTCTAAGGAATATTTTAGTCATTAACAACTGTTCATTCATATTCCAATGATGCTTAATGTTGACCAATTTGAACACTGAAAACACATAAAATTAGGGAAGAAATAGAAACTATTAAAAGAGATTTGCAGGATGGCTAGGTGGAACAGTAAATAGAGCACTGGCTTTGGAGTCAGGAGTACCTGGGTTCAAATCCAACCTCAGACACCTAGCTGTGTGGCCTTGGGCAAGCCACTTAACCCCATTGCCTTGAAAAAAAATCTAAAAAAAAGAGAGATTTGCAACATCTGTAAATAATGAGTAAAATAATTTTAGTTGTCCCAAATATTTTTAAGCGTTAATTAAAGTAAAAGATACTTCAGAAGTACAATGAAACAGGCAAAGTCCCTGTCTTCATGAAATTAAAAACATATGAAATAATTCTTCAGTGTCTCTGATCTGTCTTCTCCCAATTGCTCTCAAATCAATGTAGTTCAATTTGTCCTGACATCTTTCTTCATGTCATTCTATCTCAACCAATCTCCCTACCCTCATGTCTTCTCACATCACTGTACTTGTCAGATTAATTTTCCTAAGAGAAACCAATTATCATGAAATTATTCAGTATAAACCTTTAAAAAATTCTGATTGCTGTCTGAATAAAGCACAAAACCATTATTTTTTTATTCATTGTTGTCTATTGCCTTGTCATAATCCCAGTTTCCAGCCTTTTTCAATACTATTTAGTGTATAATCATGTGTGTGTTTATACATATATATATAATTTATTCATAATATATATGAGATAAAATAATAATGCTGTTTAGTGTATGTATGATTTGTATATAAATATGCATACTAATTAAATGTAGTATATAATATAACATATATTAGTATGTGTTTAATTGGGTAAAACAACATGAAATTTCCCAAATAAACTACAACTTTCTTGGTTCTTATTTTTCTCCCAATCTAGAAATTTTTTATACCTATTTTCAAGTTTTTGAAATTTTACCATCTTTAACACAGCATAGTTTCTATCATTGTTGGGAAGTCTCCTCGGATAGCTCTAAATAGAAATCAGCAATAACAGGCAAATTGTCAATAAACATTAAAGTCCCTACTATGTTCTAGGTCTTTTGCCTAAGCTCTGTGATTACAAATGAAAGACTGTTCTATCCCTCAAGATTGATAAAATATTTTTTTACTTTATATTTATTTTTATTTTTGTACAAATGATGATTTTATACATTACTAAAGTATTCTTGTTTAAGAGTAAATATCATACCCCTCCCCCTACAAATATAGACCCTCATGAGCAGTACAGTAAAGAGAAAAATAATAATGATAATAATGATAATAATAATAATAATAATAATAATAATAATAATAATAATAATAATAATAATAATAATGGCAGCCAGGTGGTGCATTGGACAGAATGCCACCCCCAGAGCCAGGAGCACCTGAGCCCAAATCAGGTCCCAGACAGCCAACAATCACCCACGTGTGTGGCCCCAGGCAAGCCACCCAACCCCATTTGCCCTGAAAACTCCCCCCACAAAAAATAATTTTAAAAATGTACATCATTATGTGTTCCAACACCTCCAGCTCTGTTGCAGGTGGATCACATTATTTAGGATAAGTCCATCACTAAATCTACTTCCATATTTTTCCACCATTGCCATTGCTGATCGCAACTCCCTCCAATCATACTTCCCCACTACCATATACTATATTTTCTCTCTCCTTTCACTCTGTCCCTCTTCTTAAATGTGCTGTAGGGTAGCTGAGTAGCACAGAAGACTGTTCACTGGCCTTGTGCTTCAGAGGCACCAAACCCACATATCACTCATAATGCCCAGCAACCACCCAGCCCTGTGGTCCTGGACAGGCCATCCAATTCCAGCCCCTTGCAAGAAGTAAAAAAGAAAATGTGTTATATCTGATCACTCTCCCCCACTGTCCACCCTGTCCTCCATCATTCACATCACCCCCCTTACCCCTTTCCCCTTTGCTCCTTACTCTAGTTGTCTATACCCCATTGAGTAGATACGCTGTTTCCTCTCTAAGCCACCTCTGATGAAAGTGAAGTTTCCCTCATTCTCCCTTGCTTTCCCTCCTTCTATATCATGGCAATAGCTCATTATAATAAAAAAAAAACGTATTATATGAAATATCTTAGCCTATTCCACCTCTCTTTTCTCTTACTTCCATTACATTTCCCTTTTAGCCATTGACTCCATCTTTACAATATATTGTATCTTCAAATTCAGCTCCCTCCCATGCTACATCTATAAAAGTGCCTTCTACCTGCTTTATTAAATGAGAAGTTTCTCATGAGCATTATCAGTATCATTTTTACATGCAGGAATACATGTAGTTCATCATCATTAAGTCCCTTATATTTTAACCTTCTCATCTACTCTCTATACTTCACTTGAGTCCTGTATTTGAAGATCAAACTTTCTGTTCAGCTCTGGCCATTTGAACAGGAAAATTTGAAATTCCCCTGGTTCATTGAAAGTCCATCTTTTTCACTGGAAGAGGACATTCAGCCTTGCTGGGTAGTTGATTCTTGGCTGCATTCTAAGCTCTTTTGCCTTCCAGTATATTATATTCCAAGCCCCACAAGCCTTTAATGTATTTGCTGCTAAGTCCTGTGTGATCCTGACTGCAGCTCCACAATATTTGAATTTTGTCCTTCGGGCTGCTTGTAATATTTTCTCTTTGACTTGGGAGTTCTGGAACTTGGCAATCTTGTTCCTGGCAGTTGTTTTTATAGGATCTCTTTCTTGGGGAGATCGGTAGATTCTCTCAATTTCTATTTTGCCCTCTGCTTCTAGGATAGATGGGCAATTTTCCTGTAGAAATTATTATAAAATTATGTCAAGGCTCTTTTCCTGATCATGACTTTCATGTATCCCAATAATTTTTAAATTACCTTTCCTAAATCTGTTTTCCAGATCAGTTGTTTTTTCAATGAGATGTTTCACATTTTCTTCTAATTTTTCAATTATGTCCTGATTTCTCATAAAGTCAGCAGCTTCCCTCAGTCCAATTCTACATCTGAAGGATTTGTTTTCCTCAGAGAGCTTTTTATCTCTTTTTCCATCTGACCAATTCTGTTTTTTCAAGCATGCTTCTCCTCTATAACTTTTTGAACTGTTTTATCCATTTGGCCTATGCTGTTTTTAACATGTTATTTTCTTCAGCATTTTTTGGATCTTCCTGACTAAGCTGCAGACTTCTTTTTCATGTTATTCCTGCATATCTCTCATTTCTTTTCCCAATTTTTCTTCTATCTCCCTCACTTGATTTTTGAAAACGTTTTTTGAACTCTGTCATAGCCTGAGGCCAATTTCCATTTTTCTTGTAGTATTTAGATGCAGTTGCTTGACCTTCCTCATCTTCACATTGAGTATTTTGATCCTTCATGGGTTTATAGACAATGTATTTATCAAAGATGTTACTCATTTCCCCAGCCTGTGCTTGGTTTTGGGGTGCTTCTTGCGCTTTTGAGTATTATTGGGAAATCCCAAATAAGGAACTCAGTCTATGAAGCTCTCTCTTCCCTCCTGGTCTGTGAATGACCACAAGTACACACCCTCTGTCATGTGGCTGAAATGGAGGGGCCCTGCTGTTCTATGGGGGGCCCAGACTGTGATCAGGATCTGTATGTGGTCAGAGCCCCAGAGTCCTGTTCCAGGGACAGAGGACAGACCTGGAAAGTCTCTCTCCACCCATCTACTTAGGCTGAGTACTCAAGGTTGATTTGCCTGGGGGCTCCTGCTTACCTGTCCAACTGTTTCCAGTTCCTGAATCTGGGCTGTCAAGGCCATGCTGCTAGCTGAGTGCCCTGAGGGCTGGGCTTCTGGCTGGCTCTGACTTAGCCCCCTTCCTCCCCAGATATTCCAAGTCCTGCCTGTTGCTCCCTGGGGTGTAGCTCAGGAAACTGCCCCCACTGCAGTGAGCCCTGACTCCCAGTGCCCTGGAGCTGCCTCCCAGAGGCTGAAATTCCTTCAGTCTGGCAGGCTGTCTCTCCAAACTTGTGGAGTGGAGCCTTTCTGCCATTTTTCCAGGTTACCCTAGGCTGCCTTACAGGATCACTCTATGGGTTCTGTCTCTTGAAAATTTAGTTACATTCCTCATTTAATGAGTTTAAGCATATTAGAAAGAGAGAGGGGCAGCTAGATGCCACAGTGGATAAAGCACCAGCCCTAGAGTCAGTAGTACCTGGATTCATATCCGGTCTCAGACACTTAATAATTACCTAGCTGTGTGACCTTGGGCAAGCCACTTAACCCCATTTGCCTTGCAAAAACCTTAAAAAAATAAAAAAAGAGAAAGAGCCCCTAAGAGAGGATCTTCTCCTGTTACCATCTTGGCTCTGCCCCTGCTTTTTATCCTGATAAAATATTTTAAGGACCTGCAAAACTAAAAGCCAGAGGATGGGCTCATAGATAAGACATGTAGATGATGATGGAAAAACCAGAGAAATTCCAGAGTAAGCAGCAAGTTAAGAAATGAAAAGATAATTGAACTTATCTCCTTCATTAATTAGAGGTTTTATAATTCCCAACTTCATCCTCCAGAAGGAAAGAGGATTGTGATAAGGTTTAGGACCAAGACAGATGGTATCTTGCAGGTTGGTGTTTTCCCCATAATGACCTTCCAGAGGAATGGTTATTGCTAAATACAACTTCTGAATATTGTTTATACTTTCCTAATGACTTAGTACATTTTATAATTTATTCAACTAGATGGCAAATCACTTGATTGTCTGATTCAGTTTTCCATTGTCAACTACAATTAGCATCTTGTTTTGCTTATTTTTTAACTAATTATTTGTTTAATAAATGAAGTAGCATAAACTATTTTTTGGCCAGGCATTGGAGTTAAGTGACTTGCCCACAATCAAATGGCTAAGTAATTATTAAGTGTCTGAACCTGCATTTAAGTTCAGAGTCCTCCTGACTCTAGGGCTGGTGTGCTATCTCCCCTACACCACCTACTGCCCCATAACATACATTATTTTTATAATTTAAATAGACAGGCAAAGCATAGAGAGGTTAAGCAAAGCAAGAATGTGAGTGGATTTAGAAAGTCTTGAGTTTAAGCATTCTAACTTACATAAAGTTGAAATGCACTTATTTGATCAGTTAGAGTTGATGCTGATATTGTATTCTTTTGGTTATATATGTAATTTCTTGTAAGTCACAGTTTTATGAAGTCTTCATAATCTTTGAAATTGCTATTTTTTTAAAATATTCAAAGTTATTAATTTACTTTGGCCTATGTTTTCATAAGTTTAGGAAACTTCCAATGAGAAAAAATTTCTGTGACAACAAAGACAAATAACTCTTCCCCAATCAACAGACTTAAAGAAATCTCTGGAGCACTGAGAGGTAAATGATTTTCCAGCGCTCACAAAGACAGTATGTGTCATAAGTAGGGATAGAATCAGTCAATTGATCAATCAGTAAGAACTGATTATGTGCTAAATAAATAAATAAATAGGAAATGGAATACTCAGTGAGAGAAAAAGAGAGATCATTTTGGCATTGCTATAGAGAAATGCAATAATTAATATGCGATGAGGTTGGGAATATAGGTTTATGTCAAGCTCTGAAGCATTTTACAAAATAAGCTGAAATTTATGTTATCCTAGAGGCAGTAGAGAATCAGAAATTTGGTGATATGAGTGTGATATAGGCAGATATTCAATTAAGAAAAAATATTTTGGTAGCATTTTGGAGGGTAGATTGAGTGGGAAGAGAATTTAAGAAAAGAAACCAGTTAGGAGGGTACAGTAGTATACTAGAGAGGAGATGAGATACTGAATTAAATAGTAGCTATGTATTTAAATAGGAAGTTGAATATAGAAGTGAGAGTTGTGGTAAAAAGAAGATGCATTTTATACATAATATTCAGAGCTAAAGGAATCAAAGAGATGACAATCCTGGGAAACTGAAAGAATTGAAAAGCCATGCAAAAATAAATTCAGAATAAGAAAACTTTGGAGGTAAAAGATAATGTGTTCTTTTTCTGATATGTTGAGTTTGCCTTGGGACATTTAAAAAATTCAATAAGAATTTGATAATGTGAGACTGAAGTTAAGAAGACAGAATAGGACTGGGTCTATTGATTTATAAGCCATTTGAATAAAGATGTTAGTTAAACTCATGAGAGTCAATAAACTCACAGAGAAACTAGACTAAAAAAGCAAAAATGAACTAAAAATAGAACCTTGGGGGTATACATAAAGTTATAGAGTGTGATCTGTATAATGAACTTCAAAGAATGCTAAAGGGAAAAAAATCTCACAAGTGGGAGTAGAGCTGAGAAAATAATATCATAAAATCCGAGGGGAGGGATCATCTAAGAGGGGAGAGTTTTTAATAATATCAGAGGTGAGACATAGATGATGAAAGATAAAGGCTGAGAAAGGCCCATATGATTTGGCAATGGTCATTAATAAGTTTGGAAGCAGTATATGCATTTAAAAGATAAACAGAAGCCATATTTCAAAGTCCTAAGAATTAAGGACCCTTCTAATTACACTACAAAAAATGGGAAAGAAAAAGGAAGAAATTGATGTATTTCACTTGTTCCATGTAGGAGTTTCTCTGAAAAAAAGTGGTGGGTCATTTTAGTATGTTTTTACTTGGTTAAGAATGTGGGAGACCTAATCATGTTTAAAGGCAATATTGAATTAAGCGTAAGATAGAAGTTGATATTGGCAAGAGAAAGAAAAGGGAGGATTGAGTAGGAAGTATAAAGGAGATTGGTGGAGACAGAATCCATGGCAAGTGTATATGTGTTTTCTTTTGCTAGGAACACTATGCTATTTTAAACCAAAGTAGGGGAAAATAGATGATGATGTCAAAGGGATTTGATATTAAGAAAACTGGAATTGATATGGGAAATTATCATAATTTTTCTTTTCTGCTATAAAGTAAAAAATGACACTGGGAAAGGGATGGTGTGTTATGGGAGGTTTGAGGAGAAAAAGAAAACATTAAGAGCAGTTTCTGTGAAGAATGCTATTGGTAATGAATTAAGATTGAATTGAGAGATTCCCTTTTTTTTTGCAAGAATGGTTCAGTCAAAATTAACTCTTCTACATTTTTATTATAAGCAGTCAAATCAAAGTGTTCTATTTCCAACACCAGAATTCTGTCCACTAAGAAACCACACAGCCATCTAAATAAAATATTTAATTATGAATATAAGATTAAAAATTTATATCAATCTCCTCAAATTTTAATATTCAAGTCTAGATTAGAACTCTTGAACCACAAGTTAGAGTTTTTTTCATAGGCACCTGTGAATGGAGTAATCCATTTACTATGTATTTTAATGATTAATTTAGCATAAATCTCCTATGATTGATATGACTGTGAAATCAGGAAAATAATGGTCATTCTATATATTTTGATCAAGTACCCTTATGAGTCAGGCTCTGTGTTAAGCACTTGATAAGAAAGATAGCATTTTCATATAAACTTCAATTTGTCAAGGTCCTCTGATTTTAGCAGTGTCAGTACTCCTTTTTTAAGAAGGCAAAATGTCAACTCTTCTGTGACTTAATAGAATACTATCAAGCGTTGATGTGGCCAAAAAATCCCTTCAGTATCATTAGCAAAAAGCATATGCCAGCAATCCAAGAAGATTGAAAGGTTTTCATTCTAAGAGTTTGAAGACTTGTACTCAATACTCAGTACTGTGAGCATGAATAAGAGTCTATAGGTAAGTATAAAAGATTTCAAGTGGTTATAACTGTTCAAGCACACCATAAAAACCTAGATGAAAACAGAAGCAGCCCTGGGAAGTTACCAGGTAGGGAGCGCTCAGTTCACAGACAGTAAAGGCATTGTGGGAGATTACAGAGGTCTCCCTGAGGGAGAATTCTTTGGCTTTACTGGTGCTCAAATCCAGGCTGCAGTCTTGTTCTCAGTCTCAAGAAAAAGAGCTGTCATGGCAGAACAGGAACCCTCCTCATAACTCCAGGTCAGAGGGGAGTGCTGGTAGTCTTCCATAGATGAGAGAACAGGCCAGGAGAGCAGTCAAAGCCTTTCAAGAGACCCTGAAGGAATTGAAATGTCCCTGGGGGTATCACTGAGTACAATTGCAATAAACCTCAAAATCTTGGGACATTGTGCCCTCCACCCTGGTAGCAGAGCCCCATCTTAAACAAGGGTTAAAATTGGGTCATAGCCTGGGAAAATGAGCAAACAACAGAATGAAAAATCTGGCCATAGAAAATTACTTTGGTAATTTGGAGATACTTTGGAGGATCAAAAAAACACACTCAGAAGATAACCGAGTTAAAGTTTTTGAGCCAAAGCTTCCCAGGAAAAAAATGTGAATTGGTCTTAGATTATGAAAGAGCTCAATAATGATTTTGAAAATAAAGTAAGAGAGGTAGAGGAAAAATTGGAAAGAAAAAATGCATGAAAATTATGAAAACTAAATCAGCAATTGGTGAAAGAGATATAAAAAAATACTGAAGACAATAACATCTTAAAAGCAAGTTTAAGTAAAATGAAAAAAAAAAGCACTCCAAAAGTAAATGAGGAAAAGAATGCCTTAAAAAAGCATAATTGACCAGATGGAGAAGGAAAGGCAAAAGAACATTGAAGAAAATCATTCCTTAAAATGTTGAATGGAGCTAAATGAGTTTTATAACTTTGTGAGAAATAATGAAGCAATAAAACAAAACAAAGCGAATGAAAAACTAGTAAAAAATGTGAAATGTTTCATTGGAAAAGCAGCTGACCTGTAAAAGAGATCTAGAAGAGATAATTTAAAAATAATTGGACCATCTGCAAGTTATAGCCAGGAAAAGAGCCTAGATATCATTTTTTCCAGAAATAATCCAAGAAAATTGCCCTTATGTCCTAGATAGAGGGTAAAGTAGTCAGAAAGAAACTATTCAAAAATTGTGGAACTACAATCAATGTAATATAGGATTTAGTGGCTTCTACATTAAGGTTTCATGGGGCTTGGAATATATTCTGGAAGGCAAAAGGGCTTGGATTACAATGGACAATCAACTATCCAGCAAAATTGAGCACCTTTCTTTCATGGGGAAAAGTTGGACATTAAAAATAAAAATAAAAAAATAGCGTACTTTGAAACTTTCCCATTCAAACGACCACCACAAGAGAACGGCAAGTTCAATTTTCAAGTACAGGACTCAAGTTTAACATAGAGAGGGTGGACAGGAAGGGAAAATGATGAGGGATTTAATGATATTGAAATTCTTGTATTCCTTCATGAGAAGATGATACTGATGACACATTTGATGCTTCTCATTTATTTGGGCAGTTTAAAGGAGCATATAGAGACAAGGCACATGAGAGAGTGGAATTTGAGGGTGTAATATATTATAAAGATGGAGTAAATGGGAGAGAAATGAAGGTACTGGAAGAAAAGGAAAAGTGAAATAGAATGGACTAAGACATTTTCCATAAAAGTAACGAGAAAAAGGTTTTTCAGTGGAGTGGAAGAAAAGAAGCTGAGGGAGAATGAGTGACCCTTACTCTCCTTGGAAGTGGCTCAAAGAGGAAATGACACACAATCAATGGGTATCAAAATCGATCTTACCTTAAAGGCTAATAGGAAGGGGGGGAAATGGAAGAAAGGGGTCAGAGAGAGGCAAAGGGGGTGTAAGTGATAAAAGACAGGGAAGATTAGGGGAGAGAGTAGTCAGATACAGCACATTTGAAGAAAGTCAGGGTGAAAAGAGAAAGAAAATTAAATAAGTGGTAGTGGGGGGCATTGGAGGAAGGGAAATACACCTAGAAATAGTACTTGTTTGAAAAAATATTGAAGCAATTGCTCTGAAGAACTTAGGATAAAGAATACTATCTGTCCCAAAGACAGAGCTGACAGTATATGAATACAGACTGAAGCACACTTTTGGGCCTCTCATTTTATTTTCTTGAGGTTTCTCTCTCTTTGTGTGTGGGAGGAGTCATTTTGCAATATGACTATTTTAGTAATGTGAAAAAATAAAATGAATTACTTTATAAGGAAAAAAGATGAAAAAGCAAAAGGTATTGCAACATAGAGGATAAAGGGGGGACTAAAGAGAAGTGAGTGAATCTTATTCTCGCCAGAATTGGTTGGAAAAGTGATCAACATACGTACTCAATTGGATATAGAAATCTTCCCTACTCTAGAGGAAAGTAGGAGATGAAGGGGATAAGAGAAGGGGGATGGAGATGAATGAATGGAGTTCAAACTGAAAGAGAGCAAAACACATTTGGGGAGGGAAAAGGTAAAAAGAGAGTGGTGAATAAACAGGGAAGGGGGAAATAGGATGGAGGGAAATACAGACAGCTATGATATCTCCAAAAATTTTTTTGAGAAAGGCCTCAATTCTCAAACATAGAGAACTGATTTTAGAAAATAAGAGTCATTCATCAATTGATAAATGTTCAAAGGATAGGAACACTTTTCAGATGAGGGTATCAATGCTTTCAATATTCATATTAAAACTCACTATTGATTGAGAAATGCAAATTAAAACAATTCTGAGGTACTACACTGAAATGGCAAATGCAAAATGTTGGTGCAGATATAGCTAAAATGAGACAATAATGCACTATCTGTGGAGTTGTGACCTGATTCAACCATTTTGTAGAGCCATTTGGAACTATGCTCAAAAGATTTGGCAATGCAACTACTAAATCCATATCCCCAAAGGGATGAAAACAAAAAGAAGAGGACCTATATGCAAAAGGATATTTATAGCTGGTCATTTCTTGTAGTGAGGTACCAGAAATTGAGAGGATTCCCAACAGTTGGATATTCACTGAACAAATTGTGGTATGTGATTGTGAGGGAGTACTATTTTGCTAAAGGAAATAATGAATTGGATGTTCTGAGAAAAACCTGGAACTACTTTCCTCAGTAGATAGACAGTGAAATATACTTTGTACAAACTAACAGCAACATTATAGGATGATTAGTTGTGAATGACTTAGATTTTTTCAGAAATACAATCAATCCAAAACAAATCTGAAACACTTATGATGAGAAATGCTATCTATCCCCAGAGAAAGAGCTGAATATAGATTGATGCGTACTTTTCAAAATATATTTTTCTTGAGTCTTCATCTTTTTTGTGTAGTTGAGTTATGGTTTCTTTCACAAATTGACTATTAAGGAAATGTTTTGCATAACTACACATTTGTGACCTATACTAAATTGCTTTCTTTCTCAATGAGTGGTGGTGGGGTGAAAGGAAGGAAGAGAATTTGAAATTCAAAATTTTTATTTTAATTTTTAAATTTTTAATTGATATTTTATGTTTCCAAAACATACTATGAAAGTTTTTCAACATTCATTTATATGTATTTATATCTTTTTAAGTTATTAAATTTCAGTTTACTCTTTCTTCCCACCCCCATACCACTCAACTGCAATTAGTCAGGTGAATACTATATATAGACATTTGTGTTAAGCATGCTTACAACTTAATCATTTTCAGTATGATGAATTAGGCTTAAGGGAAAGATGTACATAAGAGAAATTTTTCAAAAAGTGAATCTAGTCCTCATCAGATTCTACAGTCATTTTGGGGGGTTTGTTTTTGTTTTTTGTTTTGCATTTCTTCCACTGGATGGGATACCATTCTCCAAAGCTGGTCAGATAGGGTTCTCCTAGCTCTCCTAGCTCTCCTAGCAGCTACCTCCATCAGGGTTGATCATCTCACAATATTATTCTTAATGTGTAGAATTTTCTCTTGTTTATGATCCCATCACTCAGATCCTGTGACTCATTCCATGCTTTACCAGAGACTTAACATTTATGGTTTCTTATCGAACAATAGTATTCAAAAGTATTCATGTACCATAACTCTTTAGCCATTACATTATTGATGGGTATCCCCTCAATTTCCAACTCTTTGCCACTGCAAAAATAGCTGCTATGAATGTTTTGGAACATGTAGGACTTTCCCCATTGTTTATAATTCTTCTGGATATAGGCCTAGATTTGGAATTGCTGGGTCAAATGGTATGAAGAGCTTTATTTTCCATTGTGCATAGTTCCATATTGCTCCACAGAAAGGTTGGATCTGTTTACAACTCCACTAGCAATGCATCAATGTCCAATCCTCCCACAATCTCTCCAACATTGATAATTTTTCTTTTTGTCATCTTAGTCAATCTGATAGATATGAGGGGATACCTCAGTTTTTTTAAAAGATCATATTTATTTTGAATTATATAATTCCCCCCTAATCTTGCTTCCTTCCCCTCACCCCCCCCCACAGAAGGCACTTTGTTAGTCTTTACATTGCTTCCACAGTATGCATTAATTTAAGTTAAATGTGATGAGAGAGGAATCATATCCTTAAGGAAGAAACATAAAGTATGATATATATCAGAATTACATAATAAGATAACTTTTTTTTAAATTAAAGGTAATAGGCCTTTGTACAAACTCCACAATTTTTTATTCTTCATTTCAGATATCCCAGACTTGTGCCTGATTGTTGCTCTGTTGATGTGAGCAAGTCTATTAAGGTTGATCTTTACTCCCATGTTGCTGTTAGGGTGTACAATGTTCTTCTGATTCTGCTTATCTCATTCAGCATCAATTCATTCAAATACTTCCAGGCTTCCCAGAATTCCCATCACTCCTGGTTTCTAATAGAACAATAGTGTTCCATCACATACATATACCACAGTTTATTAAGCCATTTTCGAATTGATGGACATTTCACTCAATTTCCAATCCTTTTTCATCACAAACAGAGGTGCTATGAATATTTTTGTACAGATAAAATTTAACCTTTTTCATAATCTAGATAGACCCAGTAGTGGTATCTGGATCAAAGGGTATACACATTTTTGTTGCCTTTTGGGCATAATTCCAAATTGCTCCCAAGAAAGGTTGGATGAATTCACAATACCACCAACAATGTATTAATGTCCCAAATTTCCCACATCCCTTCCAACATTGATAATTTTCCCTTCTGGTCATATTGGCCAGTCTGAAAGGAGTGAGGTGGTACCTCAGAGATGTTTCAATTTGCATTTCTCTAAAAAGTAGTCATTTAAAGCAATTTTTCATATGACTATGGATCACTTTGATTTCCTCATCTGTAAATTGCCTTTGAATATCATTTGACTATTTGCCAATTGTTTTTTTAAAAATTTGACTAGTTATTGATATATTTTAGAAATGAGTCATTTGTCAGAAATATTAGTTGTAAAAACTGTTTCCATGTTTACTATGTTTCTTTTGATCTTGGTTACAGTGGTTTTGTCTGTGAAAAATCTTTTTAATTTAATGTAATCAACATTATCTAGTCACTTTTGTCTTATTTGATAAGAAGTTTTTTTGCTCCCCCCCTTTTTTATATAACCTTTTCATGTGTCTCTTGAGTCTCCTGTTTGAAGTCCAAACTCTCTATCAAGCTCTTGTCTTTTCCTCAGGAAAAGTTGGAAGTCTCCTATTTCATTAAATGTAAATCTTTTGTCCTTAAAGCGAAGGCTCAGTTTTGCCAGATAATGGATTCTTGGTTGTATTCCAAACTCCCTTGTTTTTGAGAATATCAAATTCCATTCCCTTCAATCCCATAATGTTGCTGCTTCAAGGTCCTGTGGCTTCTTGCTATTTAAATTGTTTCCTTTAGGCTGTTTGCAGGATTTTGTCCTTTATCTAAAAATTCTGGAATTTGGCTGCAATATTCCTTGGCTTTCATTCTGGGATTCCTCTTCAGAAATGATCAATGTATTCTTTTAATAACTATTTTTCTCTCTGTTTCAATGATATCAGGGCAGCTTTCCATCACTAAATCCTGTAATATTGAGTCCAGGCTTTTTTTTTTCCTCTTCAATATTTTCAAAAATAACAATAATTCTTAGGTTATCTCTCCTTGATTTTTTAATTCAGTGCTTTTGGTATGAGGTACTGTGGATTGTCTTCCAGTTTTGTCAATTTTTTTTATTTTGTTTCACAGATTATTTTTGTTGTTTCATGAGGTCATTGTTCTCCACAGACTCCATTCTTTTTTTTAGGAAAGAAAATTCTTTATTTACCTTTTGCAACTCCTTTTCAGATTGGTCAGTTCTATTTTTGTAATAGTTTTCCATTTACCCAATTGAGGTTTTGAGAGAGTTATTTTCTTTTTGCATTTGTCCAATTGTATTTTCCAAGGAATTTTTTTGTTGTTGTTGATGTTGTTACAAGGTGTTAATCTCTTGGGTTTCGTTTTTTAAATTTTTTTCTTGGGTTTCTTTTCCCAGATTTTCCAATTTATTTTTAAATTCCTTCTTCATTTATTCAAGGAAATCTTTCTGTGCAGGAGACCAAATCATATTCTCTTCAGAGGTTCTATATTTCTCTCAGTTAGGGTCCTTTCCTTTTAGGAAGTCCCCTTCTGCTGGCCTTTCTTTATTTTCCTAAAATCCTGTGTTGGGGGAGGACAGTGGTTTGGTGCTGAGATTCCTAGAGTCTTTGCTCACTCAATTTGATAAGTCTATGTGGGCCAGCCCAGTCAGTAGGGGGTGCTAAAGGCCTTGCTGTCTGAGTGTAATATCTCCAACTGACCAGTAGGCTGTGCTGGAGGCTTTACTCACTCAGTATTATAGTTCTTCCTGGACAGTAGGGGCTGGTAGTGTCTGGAACTTGCTGCCCAGCCCTTGCAGTAAATCTCAAATTGTCAGTCCCATGGCCAAACCTCCACTCTCTGGTTGTTCTCCAGAAAGAATGCCTCTGGGGCTTATCTTAGGCTAGTCAGTCTCTCGTCTGGCTGTCTGCAATCTGTTCTGCTCACACACGATCCCCAAAGATAAACTTTAGGTACATGTTCTTCTTTCTCCTGGCTTCTCCTTCTAGGTTTTGTCAATCAGATTTCCATTAAGAGATTTGTTTCATATCATATATGAGGGAAGATCAGGAGACCTTAGCACAGGGCCTGGTTTCTCTCCACCATCTTGGCCAGAAAAAATAATTGTTTTAATTTGCATTTCTTTAATCAATAATGATTTGGACAGTTTTTATATGCTTTGAGAATTCAAAGTTTTAAACAATGAATATTAAAATTGTTTTTATGTGTAACTGGGCAAAAAAGAAAATACTAATTTTTTTTATAAAAGGAATGAAACTTGATCTCAAATTTCAGTTGCAGTTCTCTCTGTTGATGGTGAAGATGAAAATGAGGGCAACAGCTACAAAGACTATATCTTACATATTGTGTTTTCTCCATTTCTTTCCAAATTCTGCCATTTGAGAGCAAATCAAAGTTCTTTCTAGACAAGACAAAATAAAGTTCACTGTCTCCTGGAGAACTTTCTTAACTATTTTTAAGGAAAAAAAAATAAAAAAAATAAAATTCATTCCTGAAATTTTTCAGCCTTTAAAATATTAAACTAACTGGATAATTTTTCAGCAGGGAGGGATGGGGGATAGAGAAAAGACAGAGAGAGTGATCCAAAGCTTTTTAAAGGAAAATTTCTTCTGATTTTTAGGAACATCATATAACTGTTTGAATGATTAGTGCCTGGGATCCTCCTTTTAGCAATATCAAAGATATCAATGAATTGCTTGCTTTCTGAAAGATGTTTTGGTGATAGGACAGATGCAAGGAAAATTTTGGTTTTCCTTCTTTTAATTTTTGCTACCTTATTATGGCATATATGAATTCTAAAATTTTATCTAAATGAAACTTCCATACTTAAGGTAGGATAACTAGTATTTAAGGTTATTTTAGTCTCCAGATGTTGTCAGCCCCTCCTCTCATTTAATCACAAACTGTTGGGGAAAATTAATGAAGGGAAATGCCATTCAATTTTACCCCATGGGGGAGGTTGGAGTTGGTGCCTGAAGGACAGGACATGACATACTACTTGGTGATCAAATGCAGTTAGGAGGGAATTATGGGTCTGAGGGTGATTTAAATCCTTTTGGACCAGATAAAATGAAAATTTTAGAATTTCAAGGAATCATAAGCAATTATTTCTTGGAACACAGGTATGGTAACTTCTAGATTTATTAATAATCTGTTGCAACCCTGGATCTTTGGAATTTCACTCCTTAAGTACAGTAAATGTCCTATAAATTCTTACTATCCTTGCTCTTTTTTCTTCAGGCTCCCAACTAACATCTTCTGTTTATGTAACAGGTCATATCAGATGCCACAGAGCTTCAGGTGAGTAATTGAATTGATAAGCTAAAACAAAAGAGTTTCCCATTAGTTTTTTGATCCTTCTTATTTCTCATTGTTCCTCACCCTGATCTGTTCCATCACAGGATTCCTTGATCCCTTGTGATCATCAGCAAACAAGAAAAGTTGATCTTAGGATGAGAATAAAGAATGGATTGACAGAGGCTATGAAATGGTAGTCTTTCCCCAATCATTTTCTCCATTTCTTTCAATGATTGTTGCTTTTAGGCGTTTCCTTCCTCCCATTGAAATTCTACATGCTAATATTCAGTTTGTTATGTGACTTATACTAATATGTAGCTTTTTATCTTCCCCTGAGAGAATAAATGATTGTAAGAGAACTATTCAGGAGGGAATTGTTTTCTATTGCAACCCAAGAGACGATTGCATTTGATTTTGTCTTTGTGAGGGTCAGCTTAGTGTAGATATTTTCTTTCCCTTCACCAAAATTTGCATCTCTGAGAGGAGAATGTGTCTTAGTCTCTAATACCTGTATTATTCTTTTCCAGTCAAGTTGATTATCTGGTATTTCTGTCATGAAGTATTGGATATATTGAATCATTCCATAAATTTGAAATAAAACATAGAAAAATTAAATAAATTACTAAATGGGAGTAATTAGAATGAAGTCTCTATTATCAAGGAAGTGGACATTAGAAAGCATGGCCAGCCTTAATTTGTCCTACAATTTTATCAAAATAGAGTTCATCTTTTTCATTTCAACTCTTTTCATTTAGTTGTATCCACTTCTCTTCCTGTTCCCTTTGTTACACCAGGTACAGGCATTAATTTGCATCCAACCTGTTAAGATATATAAAATTTATGCAAAGATATATCTTCTATGAAAATGATTTAGAATCTATAGACATACTACCTAGGAGACATCTTATATTATAAAATCCCATTTCATTGGGTTATGGGATTTGATGTTGTTTTTTTCTGTATTTTTTAATTTTTTGTTTGTTTTGTTTTATTCTGTTTTCTCCAAATAAAACTAATCCTTAAAAAAAAGATATATTACGAAAGTGTTCAGTTTTAAAAAAGAAATGTGTGGTTTTATTTGTTTACCTTGCTAGATTTGTGAAGGTCAGTCTTAAGAGTATGATTTTGAGGGGTGGCTGGGGTGCAGTGGGTAGAGCACCAACTGGAGTCAGGAGTTAGGTTCCTGGGTTCAAATCTGGCCTCAGACACTTAACATTTACCTAGCTGTGTGGCCTTGGGCAAGCCAGGTAATCCCATTTGCCTTGCAAAAACCTAAAAAATATGATTTTGGCAGAGAGTGCTATCCTTTCATGGGAGAATGTCTTTTTTGTCTCCTTTTTACAATGTTTAAATTTAAATAGTTTATTTTTTTTCAGTACAAGATATTGTGTAACTTAGGAATATTGACTTTTTTATTCTTTTTTTTTTGCTTGGGCAAAAAAAGGAAAGGGGAGAGAAAAAAAATTAAAATAAAAAAAATAATAGTAATAATTGTAGGTATGGCTAGATGGCACAATGGACGAAGCACCAGCCCTGGAACCATGAGCACCCGAGTCCATATCCAGCCTCGTAAACCCAACAATCACCCAGCCATGTGACATACAAGCCACCCGATCCCCACTGCCCTGCAAAAACCAAAAAAAAGAAAGAAAAAAAGACACAAAATAAAATAGTAATAATAGTAGAGATTTCTGGGTGGCAGACAGAGCATTGGCCCTTGAGCCAAGAGCACCCAGGTCCAAATCTGGCCCCAGACACACAAAAATCACCCTGCTATGTGGCCCCAGGAAGGCCATCCAGCCCCACTTGCCCTGCACCCTCCCCCAAATAATAATAACAAAAAATGTGCTTGAATCTTTCTTCCAACACCAACAACTCTGTCATGGGTGGATATCATTCTTTATGATAAGTCCATCACAAAAGTTATTTCCATATTTTTCCACCATTGCCATTGCTGATCGCAACTCCCTCCTTTCTTATTCCTCCACTATCATGTACTCTATTTTCTCTCTCCTTTCACTCTAACTCTGCTGTAGGGTCACTGAGTGGCTCAGCAGACAGATCCCTGGTCCTGGGGCCAATAAGCCCTGAGCCCCCATACCACCCCTTAGGCCCAGAATCCACCTGGCCCTGTGGTCCTGTGCAGGCCTTCCAATCCCAGCCACTTGCAAGAAGTAAGAAAGAAAATGTGTTATATCTGGCCACTCTCCCTCCATGGTCCATCCTCTCCTCCTTTATTCAAATCCCAACCCTTCCCCCTGCTCCCCCCTCCTTCTTACTCCAGATGTCTATACCCCATTGAGTATATATGCTGTTTCCTCTCCTAGCCATCTCCGATGAGAGCAAAGGTTCCCTCATTCCCCCTTGCCTCCCCACTTCCATATCATTGCAATAGCTCATCGTAATAAAAAGAAATCTTACGTGAAATATCTTGGACTATTCCCCCTCTCCTTTTTCTTTCTCCCATTCCATTTCCCTTTTTTCTATTGACTCCATTTTTACACCATATTTTATCTTCGAATTCAGCTTTCTACTGCGTTTCAACTATAAAACCTCCCTCTACCTTCACTTATTAACTGAGAAGGTTCATATGAGTATTATCAGTGTCAGTTTTCTATGCAGGAATACATGCAGTTCATCATCATTAAGTCCCTCATATTTCCCCCCTCTCCTCCAATCTCACCTGAGTCCTGTATCTGAAGATCAAACCTTCTGTTCAGCTCTGGCCATTCCAAAAGGAACATTTGAAATTCCCCTGGTTCATTGGAAGTCCATCTTTTTCCCTGGAAGAAGACATTCAGCCTTTCTGGGTAGTTCATTCTTGGCTGCATTCTAAGCTCTTTTGCCTTCTGGTATATTGTATTCCAAGCCCTACGAGCTTCCAATGTAGCTGCTGCTAAGTCCTGTGTGATCCTGACTTCAGCCCCACGATATTTGAACTGTCTTTCTGGCTGCTTGTAATATTTTCTCTTTGACTTGGGAGTTCTGGAACTTGGCTATAATATTCCTAGGAGTTGGTTTTTTGGGATCTCTTTCTCTGGGGGATCGGTGGATTCTCTCTATTTCTATTTTGCCCTCTGCTTCTAGAATATCAGGGCAATTTTCCTGTAGTAATTCTTTGAAAATGATGTGAAGGCTCTTTTCCTGATCATGACTTTCAGGTATTCCAGTAATTTTTAAATTAACTTTCCTAAGTCTGTTTTCCATATCAGTTATTTTTTCAATGAGATATTTCACATTTTCTTCTAATTTTTCATTTTTTTTGTTTTGAAGTATTGATTCCTGATTTCTGGTAAATTCATCAATCTCCCTGAATTCTATTCTTTGTCTGAAGGATTTGTTCTCCTCAGTTTTCTTATCTCTTTTTCCATCTGGCCAATTTTGCTTCTTAAAGCATTCTTCTCCTCAATAACTTTTTGAACTGTTTTATCCATTTGACATAAGCTGGTTTTTAGCATGCTATTTTCTTCAGCATTTTTTTGGATTTCCTTGATTAATCTGCTGACTTCATTTTCATGTTTTTCCTGCATCTCTCTCCTTTCTTTTCCCAGTTTTTCTTCCAACTCCCTCATTTGATTTTCAAAGTCTTTTTTGAGCTCTGTCATAGCCTGAGCCCAATTTCTGTTTTTCTTGGAGTCTTTAGATGCAGGAGCTTGTGCTTCCTCATCTTC
Source organism: Macrotis lagotis (assembly GCF_037893015.1). NCBI lineage: Eukaryota > Metazoa > Chordata > Mammalia > Peramelemorphia > Peramelidae > Macrotis > Macrotis lagotis. The sequence goes on from NC_133658.1 coordinate 675,509,251, forward strand.
AGACTGAGTATTTTGATCCTTCTTGGGCTCATTTGCAAAATATTTCTCAATAGTCTTCCTTTTGTTTCTTTGCTTGCTCATTTTCCTGGCCTGGGCCTGGTTTGGGGGTGCTTCCTGAGCTTTTGGGACACTCCCACAGGAGTCTCAGTGTGTGAGGCTCTGTCCTCCCTCCTGGTCTGTGAATGACCATAAGTGCCCCCTCTGCCACGGGGCCGAGGTGGGGGGGCCCTGTTGTTCTATGAGGGGCCTAGACTGGGATCAGGATCTGAATGTGGTCAGAGCCCCAGAGTTCTGTTCCAGAGGCAGAGGACAGAACTCTGCAGTCTCTCTTCACTCCCCTCCCTCAGCTCAATGGGCTCATGCTCTGGAGGCTCCTGCTTACTGGCACTGCCTGCTTCTGTTTCCTGGATCAGGGCTGGGGAAAGACCATGCTGCTTGCTGTGTGCCCTGAGGGCTGAGCTCCACGTGCTCGCTCTTTCAGAGGTCCCCCTCTGTTACCCCACTTTGTGCCCGGTGCTCCTTGGAGTGCATCTCAGGAGACTCCCCTGCTGCTGTGAGCTGAGAGTCCCAGCGCCCTGTGGCTGCCTCCGGGAGGCTGAAGTTCTTTGGCTCTGGCGGGCCACCCCTCTGGCAGGCCGCCTCTCCAATCCTGGGAAGCAGAGCCTTTCTGCTCTTTTCCAGGTTACCTTGAGTAGGAGAACTGCCTCACTGGGTCCCTTTGTGGGTTCTGTCTCTCAAAAGTTTAGTTAGAGTCCTTAGCTGATGAATTTTATCAGAAAGCTCCTAAGACTTGATCCCTTCTTGTCACCATCTTGGCTCTGCCCCCAAATATTGACTTTTAGAGGTGAAATGGGATATACTCATTCAAATAAAATTTTGCCTGTCTTTTGAGAGAACTTATTCACAGAAATTCATTGAATGGTATGAAATTTACTGTGCTCATTTCTTACCTACCTCCACTCTATGGTTCATGCTTTTAGCTCTGTTATTTATTTCCACCATTAATTTATTTTTATTGAATTTTTGAAAATGCTACCATAGCTATTTTTTTAACTTTAAAGGATGGGCATTTCTCTAAGATAGAGATAAGTACACATAATCTCTTTTCTTTCCTTTTTATTGCTATGTGTATATATCAATGCATTAATGTAGATATCTCTCATCTATTTACAACTCAATCAATAGACCTTGGTGGAATGACATTATGAATTGTTTCAAGGACAATGAAAGTTTCAAAAAGTTTTCTCTTCATTGAAATTGTAAATAATGGCTTTCCCCAAACTTAACAAATTTAAAGTTTGAAAATCTTGAGATCAGCCCAAAGTTTATGATGAGCAAAACCTAAATAAATTCAAAAGTTGTTTCCTCCTAATACTAATCACTTCACACACTGATAGAGGAATATAAGCCTAAACTAATTTGTGGTCTTTAAATTTTTTTCCAGTCTATGGGCAGAAGGAAATATAGGATTTTCTTAGTTAGTATAGATGATGCAGAAAAAGATTTAAGCAAAATATATTTGTCAATAATGACTTGCAGAGAGTGTAGCCAAGATGGCAACAGGAGAGCAGCCTCTCTAAGGTGCTCTCTCCAAAATATTTCAAAAGCCTTAAAATTATGACTCTAACTACATTTTTGAGAGACAGAACCCAAACAAAGATTCAGTGAAGCAATTCTCCAGCCCACGGAGAACTGGAAAATAGTGGGAAGGCTCTGTTCCATGGGGTTGGAGGGCAACAGCATGCTGTAGCTAAAATTCTTTAGTCTTATGGGAGCAGCTCCAGGGTGACTAGGTCCCTAGGAGCCCCAGCTCCTGGCAGCAGAAATAGTTTACTGATCTACCATCCCAGGGAGCACCAAGCAAAATTTGGAAGATCAGCAGGGAGACCTCTGCCAGAGTGAGTGCAAAGCCCAGGTCAGCATAGCCTCCCTCAGAGTGGCCATGGCCCTCAGTGCAGCACAGATCCCAGGAAAGGGAAGAAGGCCTATGGAGCCACCCAGCAGGAACACCTGGCATCCACTCCCTGAGTGCTCAGCCCATGGAGGGAGACTGCCAGGTTCTGTTCTCTTTCCCTGCGACAGGACTCTGGGGTTTTGACCACATTCAGACTGTGATCACAGTTTGGGGCCCCAGAGAGGTGAGTTTGTGGCCATTCAACATATCAGTAGAGATGCTTGCAGGGGTGTCCCAATAACAATCAAAAGCTCAGGAAACACAACAAAACCAGGCACAGGCCTGATAATGGATAATTACTTTGATCCCATGGAGGACCAAAATACACAATATGAAGATGAGAAAGTCCAAGCTTCTGCATCTAAAGACTACAAGAAATATAGAAGTGGGGCTCAGGCTATGTCAAAGCTCAAAAAGGATTTTGAAAATCATGTAAGGGAGGGAGAAGAAAAATTTGTAAAAGAAATGAGAAAGATAGAACAAAAACATGAAAACAGTCAACAACAATCAAAAAGTCAACAGCTTAATCAAGGAGATCCACAAAAATGCTAAAGAAAATAACATATTAAAAACCAGTTTAGGTCAAATGGATAACACAGTTCAAAAAGTTATTAATGAGTAGAATGCTTTAAAAAAAACAGAATTGACCAGATGGAAAAGGACATAAGAAACTTCTCTGAGGAAAACAAATTCTTCAGATGTAGAATGGAGCTAAAGGAAGCTGATGACTTTGCAAGAAATCAAGTCACAATAATTCAACTATCTCATTGAAAAAAAAAAAAAACAACTAATCTGGAAACAGATCCAGGAAACAGATGCTGGGCTACCTGAAAGTCATGATAAGTCAAAGAGCCTTGATCTCATTTTTAAAGAATTTCTACAGGAAAATTGCCCTGATATTCTAGCAGAGGGTAAAATAGAAATTGAGAGAATCCACCAATCTCTGAAAAGAGGTCCAAAACAACCAACCCTCAGCAATAATATATCCAAGTTCCAGAATTCCCAAGTCAAAGAGAAAATATTATAAGAAGCTAGAATGACACAATTCAAATTTTATGGAGCCACATTCAGGATTACCCAGGATTTAGCAGCATCTAGATTAAAGATAGATATAGCTTGGAATATAATATTCCAGAATCCAAAATAGCTTGGAATGCAACTGAGAATCAACTACCCAGCAAAACTGAACATCCTATTCCAGGGGAAAAGATGGACTTTCAAGGAGACAGTGGAATTTCAAATATTCCTGTTCAAACAACCAGAGCTGAATAGAAAGTTTGATCTTCAAGTACAGCACTCAGGTGAAGCATAGAGAAAGTGGATGAGAAGGGTATTTAATGATGATGAACTGCATATATTCTTGCATGGATAGAAAATACTGATAATATTCATATGAACCTTCTCATTTGATTGAGAAGTTTGAAGGAGCTTTTATAGATGAGGGACAGGAGAGAGCTGAATTTAAAGATATAATATATTGTAATATATAATATAAAATATACTGTATAATATTTGAAGATAAAATATATTTTAATATATAATATATGTTATATATATAATGTATAATATATATAATTTAATATATAATATATTGTAAATATGGTATCAGTGGGTGAAATGGAAAGGAGAGGAATAATAGGCTAAGATATTTCATGTAAAAGATTTCATATCTTTTCATGGAGCTTTTGTAATGATATGGAAGGAGGAAAGGTAAGGGGGAATGCGGGGAAACTTCATTTTCATCAGAAATGGCTGAGAGAGGAATCAGCATACATACATAATAGGGTATGGAAATCTAGACAAAAAAGGAGAGAAGTAGGACAAGGGGAGGAAAGGGGAATGTGGGTGATAGAGGAGAGGGTAGATCATAAGAGAGGATAGTCATATATTACACATTTTCTTTTTTTACTTTTTGCAAGGTGGTGGGATTGTGTTGTCTGTCAGAGACTACAGGGCCAAGTGGTTTCTGGGTCTCTGGGGTGGGATATGGGCTTGGGGCCACTTGGGACCAAGAGCAGTGCTATGTTCACTTCACCACTCAGCTGCCCCACAGCACATTTTTGAAGAGGGACAGAGTGAAAGGAGAGAGAAAATATAATAGATGGTAATGGGGAGGAAAGGATGATGGGAATTAAAATCAGCAACAGCAACTGTGGAAAATTATGGAAGAAACTTCTATGATGGGCTTGAGAATAAAGAATGTATGTGGTCCACCTGAGAAAGAGCTGATGATATCAGAATACAGACTGAAACATTTTTTTCTCCTTTTTTTCACTTTATTTCTCATGAGGTTTTATATTTTTTGTGGGGGGGGAGGTTATATTATGGTAATGAGGAAAAAAATTAAAGAAAAATCAAGCAAAGAAATAGATTAACTTTCTCCAAAAAGATGAAACATTCTTAAGTAATTGTGTCTCCTAATATTTTGATGTGGTCTTAGGACTCTCAGAGATTTCTCTGATCCTTGTGAAAGGAATTGTAAAAATCTTTATGGATTAAAGAATTAAAAAAGAAAAAATGATGAACTGCATCTTAATTTATCTTCATATTTCTAGTGATTAATAAAGGGCCTTTTAGGGTCCATTTGTATTATGTCTCTTGGACATTTTGTGTGTGGAGGGGAGAGCACATTTTTTTTATTGTTAGAGGGGAACTCCCAATGTGAAAATTTAATCTTTAAATACATATATATATAATTCACAATCATAGGGAATTTGGGATCGGGGCACTCGCAAGTTAAGAAAATTGTCACAAACTATCAATATTGTCAAAGGCAATCTTAAACTCATATTATCCTAACTTCAAGTCCAATCTTCTATTTGGTATAGCACTGACCCTTGTTTCCTCAAATGCATTTTTAATGAGTATTGAAGTAGATTGAATCTCTAACATTTAAAAGAATATTTAACTGAATAACAAAACTTTTCAATTACATTTTAAGACTTCAAGGATGCATCTTTTCATAATTATGGATACTTTCTCTTCTACTGCAGATTATAGTTTTCCTCTGTCCTAGAATTTGGGTATAAACTGACTAGATAGATTTTTCTATTAACATTGTAATTATACTCCTTAAAAATTAAACAGATTAAAATGGCTTTTGATATAATTTTGATTGGTTGGTTGTCTTTCTTAAATAAGATCAAAATGAAATTGCAATGTTAAGGTTAATTTATTGTGTATACAGCTATTGCTAGTCAGACCAAGCTCAAAATGCTTTACAACAGGTCGGTCACAATTGGTCCAATAATTCTGATATCAATTATATATACTTGTATAACACAATTTTCTGTATATGATGTTTTCTTCCCAGAGGTGATAGGATTATAGATTTATAACTAAGAAGGACCTTGGGCTCCAATGAGTTCAATTCCTTTATTTTACAGATAAGGAAATGAATTACATAGAGATTAAAAATATGCCCAGTGTCACAGAATTACCATGCCCATGTGAGTTGCAAGCCTGTCTTCCTATTTCCCAGTCTGTATTATGTAAAAGTAATACAGAAATACTGTCCTTATGGAAAAGTAATAGAGAATCATAGATTACTGGGTATTTGCATTTTCCATTAGTTAAAAAAGTACTAAAAGATTCTTATGGTTATTTATAAGATAGATTAGAGTAGAGGATACCCTGGAGGCAGGGAAGAGAGCTATTAACATAATTCAGTCAATACAATCAGTGACTGTGCAAAACAAAAGAAAATAAATGTTTTGACACAGAAAACTTATTATTAGCACAGGATCTAATATCTATAATTACTGGTATATAACAGTAATTATTATCAACATTTTTGAAAATTTGTATGGAGTATCAATAAAAATAATTTCAGAAATAATTTATATCCCTATTATCTTTAAGAATGTCATGTCCATTTCCACACTCATCTCTGCATCCATGTTTATTCCTCTAACCTTCATTCAAAGGACCATGTATAGGCAAGAAGAGATTAAAAAGTGGCTACAATATTCTGAATTTGTCAATTTCAGTTCAATATTCTGAATTTCTTTAGCACTGCTAAAACTATCAACATATGTATTTGTTGATATTTAAATTGGCTTGGATTTTGTCTTGACTTGACAGAGTCCAGTTCAAAAATCTACATTCAAAAGTTTAACTTTTCATGATTACCTATAGATCAAAGTAGAAATTTTTTAACAAACATCTTGGTGTTCTATGAACTAGGCTTGTGGATCAGGAGACATAAAAAGACTAGAAGCCTAGAAATCTACATTCAAGGACAAATGTGAGATTGCCATAAAAGTAAGAAAAATGGTAGTCTTGGTAGAGCCTCTTAGTGTCTGCCTTCACTGAGATAAAGCCTGGACTTGGAAAACTGACTTTTATGGCTTCAACTGAGATGAAATAAGATCATATTTCTGTAGAACTCAGAGCAATGTATGGCACAGAGTAAGCCCTATATAAATGCTTATTCCCTAATTTTTCTCATTTCTTCAACTGCTTTCCATATCTGCCTTTGGACCTAGGAGCTACCATACCCATTAGGAAGTATATGTGCAAAATGGAAAAAGGAATATGCCTTAAAAGCCCAGGATCAGGGTTAGTTTGCCCACTTTGCATCCTAATAATATTCTAAAACTGCTTGACCTCTAGGGCTCTGGAAACTTGTCTGATTTTACCCTCTTAAACTTTTTCATTTATTGATCTTCTGTTTCTGAGACAGTATTATTCTTGATTATAAATACAAATAATGGAAAAACTTAATCTATGGTTTCAACCTGGACCTACTTCTTAAATCTTTTCTTTAACTCTAACTTCAACTCATTTGGATCAAAGATTCCAATCTACTTACTTCCTTCACCTTATTATGTAACTCCCTCTTTTTTTCTAATCCCTAATGGATGAACTCTTTTCACAATAATCTTTGCCCCATTTAATATTCTTTTTAGATAAAAATAAGGAAAAAAAAGTTGTATGGGTCTAAGACCATTTTTACCCTGTGGAGTTTAACACTGAAAAAGAATTTTAGTAAAATCTTGACAATTGTGTTAACTCATCCAGAACACTAGAAAAAAATAATGAAGGTCTGGAAAAATGTCATGCAAATAAGAAAAAGTGTCTAGCATTTGCCAGAAACCATAATGATAGCTGACATTTAGAAACTCCTTTAACATTCACATAGTTTTTCATAATTTAACCCCTAGCCTTATAACAGTCTCATGAAAGTGTTCTTTAAGAAATCCTTTTTAAGTTTTATTTATGAGATTACCAAAAGTCAGAGAGGCTAAGTGACTTGCTTCAAGACACATGATTAGCAAGTATGAGAGACAAAAGTGTAATCCATGAATCCAAGTAGAGCATTCGATCCACTAACCTCACAACAGTTCATGTACTTAGATCAATCACTGTAGGGTCTTATCAGATTCATAAAATTGTATTTCTCATATGAAATATTCTCAAATGTTTTTTATTCTGTGAACTCTGCTCTCTTGCTTCAAAAGATAATCTAGCTTTAATAAAAACCTCCCACATGAAAAGTGCTGTGCTAGCTATTAGAAATCAAGATATAAAAATACAACCTCTGTCTTAATACAAAACAAAAACAGAAAAATTACATTCTTCTAAGTGGATACAACATGCTCACTAGAAAATAATTGTAAAGTATACCCAAAGCAATTGAAAGTGTAAATAAGTAGCTACATGGAAAAATATATAGAGTTTGGGGCCTGGAGCTGAAATCCCATCTCATTTCCTAGTGTAAAACCCTGAGCAAGTCACCTAATGTCTTTGTGGCTCAGGTTCCTCATATTTAAAATGGGGATAATAATTGTAAGGATAAATTGAATAATAATAGTAAAATGATTTGCAAAACTTAATGCACTATATAAAATTTATTAATATTATCAGCATCAGCATTTCATTATTTTTATTGAAAGATAAAAGGATTGGATCAGGAAAAGGCTTATGGAAAATTCATTTCAACTGTGCTTTGAAAAGAGCTAGTGATTGTTGGTGGTAGAAGTAAAGAAAAGTATGAAGATCCATTAATGAAAAAATCCAGAAAACAAGAATTGAATATTATATACCAGAAACATCTTTTTAAAAAACTTATTTAAGGCAATGGATATAAGTGACTTGCCTGAAGTCACACAGGCAATTATTAAGTCTCTGAGGCTGAATTTGAATTCAGGTCCTCCTGACTCCAGGACTGGTGCTCTATCCATAGTGTCACCTAACTACCCTTATACCAGAAACATTTTGAAAGGTAGTTTGTGCAGAATAGAGGGTGCATGAATGGAAATAAAAGTAATGAAGACTAGAAAAGGAAATGGTAATAAGATTACTGAGTTTTAAATATAAAGTTGATCAGTTTTCTTTGAAGCAGACAATAAGGAATCATTATAGACCTTTGATGAAGTGAGGCAGTGTGAGTCAGATCTGCATACTTGAGATAGTGTTTGGCTTGAAGGAAGTAGTAGAGACAGGAGAAGCCAAAAGGAAGGGACACACTTAGCAGGCTTGACATGCAAGTGGAGAAAAGGGAATGGATATAAGATGTGGAGATAGGATTGTGAATACTTGACCAATGATTGGATGAAAGTGTTGAGAGAAAAAAGAATCAAAGTTGATTTCAGGGGGGGTGAACCAAAAATCATGATAGATAATTAAACAACCATGACAAAGAAAATTAATACAAACCTAATTATTAACAACAGAATTGCAAAATAACAGAATTTGAAATTAGTACAAAATCCCCACCATTTAATGCAATAGAACAGAGAAGAAACATTTATTAGGGATCTATTAAGTATGTGCCAAGCACTATGCTATCGCTGTTCTACTTTTTTCTCATTTGATCTCATGAGAATCCTGTGAAGTATGTGCAATTATTATTCCTATTTAAAAATTGAAGAAACTTATTCAGATTAGACTTAAGAGATTTGTCCCAGGACAAATTGTTGGTTCATATCAAATTTGAATTCCGGTCTTCCCCACTCCCAGTTCAACTCTATATGCATGGTGCCATGAAACTATTTAAAGTCTTTTTTTAAAAACAGAAAATATGCAAGCAATACATTTTATCTGTGCTCTTTTCCTGATCAATGGGCTATCCCATTACCTTTTTTGGTTACTGATGTTCTGATTCTTTGGAATCTTTGGACCCAGGAGCTACCATACCCATTAGGAAGTATATGTGACACAAAGAAAATAGGAAGCTGCCTTGATCACAGGTCACATATCAAGGATATGTTTTGCTTGTTTCATTTTTTAAGGTTTTTGCAAGGCAATGGAGTTAAGTGACTTGCCCAAGACCACACAGCTAGGTAATTATTAAGTGTCTTATTAAGAGGCCAGATTTGAACTCAAGTACTCGTGACTCAAGACCCGGTACTCTATCCACTGTGCCACCTAGCCACCCCTTGTCTCACTCTTAAATGTTTTCTGATATTTTCTTATATTCATTTTCTCATTATATTATCTAATTCTATGACATTAATTTGTTAATTAATTTATCCTTTTCTCAGTCATTGAGAGTATAAGTTATTTTAAGCTTTACTTAATATTAGAAATAAATGCAAGGCATTTAAAGCAAAAAAAAAAACCCAAGAGTGAATAAATAATTGAATGAATGAAAAAATAAAGCATGATGCCTATATTATATTCAAATCTCTCAGTATGCTTTACAGATCCATGAGACTATAAATTGCTTCTGCATTGAGAAAAAGGATATCTTCACTAAGAATATTAAGCCATTTTATTTAAAGCAAATACTTTATCTTATCATGTATTGATTTATTATATCTAGTCTTGCAAGACTGCATGGTCTTGCCTTCTAGCAATCATGGAAGATAAAAATAGATACAAACACACTTCTTTGCATTTCACAGCTTATATTTCTTTCTAATAATAAAGGAAACAAAAAATAAGTTATATTCTTGATGACTCATGAAAGTCTAAATAACATGCATTGATGCCATAGAAATATGTGAACCCAAATGTATATACACATAAATCTAATAGGGTTAAACATGATATTGCCACCAATTTGAAGCATTCGTTTTCATTTTAGATGTTCCTTTTAGGTATCATTATTAAAATATCATTTTCTTTATGTAAAACCAAAATCAGAAATTTTCTCTCCAAATTTGTGACTAAAAAATGTTTATCTTCTCCTTAGTTCATACAGATGTGTTATTATTTTTTTCTTTCAAGTTATCTATATTATTGTTTTTTCCTTTCTTTAGAATATCTCTATTTTAATAAATATTTAATATTGCATATTTAATGTGCATTAAGTTTTGCTTATATGCATTTTCTTTTCATGGAATTGTCATTTTTAGGTAATAAATAGTAATCCCTATTTTCACATTATAACATAATGTAGAGATAACTTCTGATTCTAAAAGACATGGGTTCAAATCTCATCCCCAATAAATCCTTGATATATAACGTAAGAAGACAATATAAAATGAGGAAAAATGATTTAGTAACTGTAAAACTCTTATGTATCATAGATCGATAGATAGAGAGTAAACCTTCTGAATATTGGTTTTTATCATTATTACTATTGAATTCATTATTTTAGGTGTTAAAATTGTATTCTTAATTCTAATTTTGTAGTACTTTTAAAATTATTTTGATTTCTTGAATTATTTTCCTTTTACTTAACTATGATTTTCTTTGTTGACTGTTATTAAAATTTTCATTTAACTATTTAGTATTTTTAGAACAGCTTTCCAGTATCTTTATCTTCCAAAATTCAAAGCTTTTTCAAATACACATAAAATTAGCTGGTTTTTTGTATTATTTCCATTTAATTTCATCATCATTACCCATAACTTTGCCCATTTAAAATTGTTGAATTATTTTTATGTTCTTGCATTTTTAAGTTAACATTTTAGTGTGTCTACTATTTTTTCAGGGGTCTATAAGGAATTTTTCACCTTTCATACTGTTTTCCTACTCAAGACAATAAAAAAACAGAATTTCAAAGGATACCAGCCTCTTTTGCACTAAACCTGAGGAATGTACCCAGAATTGCAACAGAGAACCTACCAATAAATGTCAAATTGTAAATATCAAAATGGTCCTCAGAAACATACAGAGCTTCAGATAATGGAATTAACCATTCCACTCTACCTTATTTAGAATATATATAACATATTATTCACTTCTATGTACCACAATTTTGGAAAGTCATTGACAAGTTGAGCAATGTCCATTGAAGGGTAATCAGAATATTAAAGACTTTGATAGAATATCACATGATAATCATTCAAGAAGAAAGGAAGGAACGAACTGTAGCTTTTATTTCAGAAAGTGGCATTGTTCAGATTTAGAAGTAATGTCTAAATTTTTATGATACTTTTTCACAATTCAAAAATAATACACTAAAATTTGGATTTATTCACTTTGTATTATTAACTCTTTAGCTGAATAAATGAAAATATTTTTATTCCAGTCTTTCATAATGGAAATGTAGTCAATTTTGAAGCAGAAATGCTAAGGAAAAATCATGAGGACTTTGGTAAAACATTTCATTTTTATTAATGGAAGAAAAATGCAAATTATAACTTTTATATTTATAAAGTTATAAGAATTTTCATTGTAAAATGTTTGAGTAACAAAATATAAGCAACAATATTTGATATTAGGAGAAAACGTTAGAATTAAATTGGAGTTGGAGATTCAAAAGAGATTTAGAATAGAAATTTTTATGTTGAACTGGGAATCACTAATGACAACTTATAAATGCCATGATATAGAAATACATTTTTTCAATGCCACAAAATTCCACTGACAAGTCTGACAAAATAGATAAACCCAGAGCAGATCTTAAATATGAGAACTTTTTTCTTTCTTGTTTAACTACTGTAGTTGAAAATAAGGAATGGAAAAGCTGAACTTCTCCACAAAGGGGGAAAAATGAATCCCTGTGAAAAAGGAACATAACTGAATTTCAGTCTCAATGAATAGGATATTTAACTATTTTGATGGGACAATTTTGATCAGGTGGGAGTAGGGCAATGTGAAACTGGGTTGTTATTGTCTAAAATAAATCAACTATATGGAGTAATATTGAAAGAAACTGCAGATAATTTATCTTTTGTACACTTTTTATATCATTTGGTACATAAATAGGCATCTCATTAAGAATGTGAATTAAGATTACATTTGTTGAATTGAATTTTGTTATTTTATTTTTAAAATTTATTTCTATTGGAAGTGCATACATTCTAAATTATATATAATATAAAAGATTACATCTAAAAGGTTTAATGGATTATTACTTTAATCTTTTGAGTCCTGTAAATGAGTAGTCATAATCAAATTTATAACTATATGACTTTACAAGACCAATGATATATAAAGTTGTTCCACAATTATATTTAAAGTAACATGATATCTTTCATAGTATACTTAGGCCTCAGATAATGAAGACTTTCACAAAGAGTTATTCTATCTTTAAAATGACATCTGAGAGCTTCTCAGAAGACTAATTTGAAAATTCAAATAAGAAACTACACTTTTTATTTTTCTATTTTTTTCTATTTTTTTCTTTATTTATTTTCATCCATTTTCACATGCATATTTTCAAGTTTCAAAATTTCCTTCCACTCGCCCTTCCTTACCCCCTTACCTCAGTGGGGAAGACAGTCAGATTAGCATTGTACATACATATTTTGATAAACGTGCTTACAGAATAGTATTAGTTATTTTTGTATGAGGAATTAGGATTGAGGAAAAGAGATACATAATAGATAATTTTTATGAAGTGTCCAAAAGATTCTGTTTTTTATAAAAAGACATTATTTATTTTGAGTTTTACAAATTTTCCCTTAATCTTGCTTCCCTTCCCCAACCCAAACAGAAGGCAGTCTGTTAGTCTTTACATTGTTTCCATGGCGTACATTGATCTAAGTTGAATGCAATGAGTGAGAAAAATCATATCCTAAAGGAAGAAAAATAAAGCATGAGATAGCAAAATTACATAAAAAGATAACTTTTTACCCTAAATTAAAGGTCTTTGGTCTTTGTTCAAACTCCACAATTCTTTCTCAGTGTACAGATAGTAATCTCCATATTCTCCATCGTAGATAGCCGAAAATTGGCCCTGTTATGTTGCACTGATGGAAAGAGCAAGTCCATCAAGGTTGATCACCACCTGCTGTTAAGATGTACAATTCTTTTCTGGTTCTGCCCTTCTGACTCATCATCATCAGTTCATGCAAATCCTTCCAGGCTTCCCAGAATTCCCATCCCTCCTGGTTTCTAATAAAACAATAGTGTTCCATGACATACATATTAACCCATTCCCCAATTGAAAGACAATTAGTGGGGTGGCTAGGTGGCACAGTAGATAGAACACCAGCCCTGGAGTCAGGAATACCTGAGCTTAAATTTGGCCTCAGACACAGCTGTGTGGCCTTGGGCAAGCCACTTAACCCCATTGCCTTGCAAAAAAAAACCCTAAAAAACAACAACAACAAAAGAAAGGCAATTACATAACTCCCAATACTTTGCCACCATAAACAGGGCTGCTATGAATATTTTTGTACAAGTGATACTTTTAACCTTTTTCATAATCTCTTCAGGGTATAGACCCAGTATGGTTATGGCTAGATGAAAGGGTAGGCACATTTTTGTTGCCCTTTGGGCATAATTCCAAATTTCTCTACAGAAAGGTTGGATGAGTTCACAGCTCCACCAACAATGTATTAATGTCCCAAATTTTCCACATCCCTTCCAACCTTGATCATTGTCCTTTCTGGTAATATTGGCCAGTCTGAGAGGTGTGAGGTGGTACCTCAGAGATGCTTTAATTTGCATTTCTCTAATAAGTAATGATTCAGAGCAATTTTTAATGTGACTATGGATCACATTGATTTCCTCATCTGTAAATTGCCTTTGCAAGTTATCATTTGGGGAATGGGTTGGTTTTTTTTTGAAAATTCGACTCAGTTCTCTGTATATTTTAGAAGAGTACTTTCTCAGAAATACTAGTTATAAATTTTTTTTTCCCAATTTACATTTCTTTTTATCTTGGTTACAGTGGTTTTGTCTGTGAAAAAGCTTTTTAATTTAATGTAATCAACATTATCTAGTTTGTTTTTAATGATGTTCTCCATCTCTTCCTTAGTCATAAAGGAAGATTTTTTTTAATCCCAGATTTTTTTACTTCAGCTAAGGCATAATATATTTTGCTCTAACCTTTTACCTTTACCCTCTGTGTATCTCTCTCTGCTTCAAATGTCTTTCTAGTAAACATCATATTGTAGGATTTTAGTTTTTAATCCATTCTACTCTACATTTCTGTTTTATGGGACAGTTCATTCCATTCACATTTACAATTAAGATACTAATTCTGCTTTTCCCTCCATGCTATCTTTCTCCATATATATTATCATCTTTTGTTTTCCCTTATTCTTTCTCACCAAAATTTTACTACCTTCTCCTTTTGACTTTTCTTTTAAAATTTAACTTTTTTTTAAAATTTCCTCTTATACCTTCCCTTCCCTTTTATCAGTCTCTTCTTCCCTTATCATTCCTTTTCCCAGTGCCCCCACTTCCTTGTAGATTTAGATTTTTAAACACATGTGAGATTGTATCTTATTCCTTCTCTGGGCTAAATCTATTGAATAGAATTTACTCAGCATTCACATTATTCCTTCTTTCCCTTTAAAATTATAAATTTTTGTGCTTCTTCCCTTGGTGTTATTTATGGCTCTAATTCTATTAATCAGGCATTATCAATTGCTTTGAGTGCTTCATAAGTTCATATTGTTATCAAGATATCATCAGGACAGAGTCAAGATGGTGGCAGGAGATCAACCTCTATTAGGTGCTCTCTCCTAAACATTTCAAAAGTCTTAAAATTATTACTCTAACTAACTTTTTGAGTGACAGAATTCACAGAAAGATCCAGTGAGGCAATTCTCCAGCCTAAGGTAACCTGTAAAATAATGGGAAGCTGAGGGTGGAGCCAAGATGGTTGGAGGAGCAGCCCGACAGAGTGAAGGACCTTCAGTCTCCCGGAGGCAGCCCCAGGGAGTCTGGGAGCCTGGGCTCATGGCAGCAGGACAGTTTCCTGACCTACACCCCAGGTAGCACCAGGCACTACTTGGAAGATGGGGGGGGGGGCCCTGTGCCAGAGGGAGCCTGTGAAACCCAGCCCTCAGGGAACTCAGTGTGCAGTGTGGCCTCAGCAGCCCAGATTGAGGAACTGGAAGCAGGCTGAGCTGGTAAGCAGTAGCCCCCAAGCAAATGAGCCCTGAGTACTCAGCCTAGGTAGGGGAGTGGAAAGAGATTTCTGAGGTCTGTCCTCTGTCCCTGGAACAGGACTCTGGGGCTCTGGCCATATTCAGATCCTGATCAGTCTAGGTACCCCATAGAACAGTAGCCCCCACCCACCCACCTAAGCCCCATGGCAGAAGGGTACCATTGTGGTCATTCACAGTCCAGGAGGGAAGACAGAACCTCATGCATGGAGTTTTGTTTTTTTTTGGGGGGGGGGGGGGTGCCAATAATACTCAAAAGCTCAGGAAGCACCCTAAAACCAGGAACAGGCTGGGGAAATGAATAAACAGAGAAAAAAGGAACACCATTGAGAAACACATTGTCTATGATCCCAAGAAGGATCAAAATACTCAATCTGAAGATGAGAAAGTAGAAACTCCTGCATTTAAAGACTACAAGAAAACCGGAAATTGGGCTTAGGCTATGACAGAGTGTGGGAACACAGGCCATTCTAATAGCCCCACCACCTGGACTAAGTCTCAGGAGTTGGCATGCCGCCCTCAGATATAAGGTGCACCGGAGTCCTTGGGAGCTGGTCTCTCTGCCCCATGGCCCAAGGGCAGGACACAGCTGTGTTTTACCACCTCCCCACCTAACATACCCCTTGATCCTGTAACATAAGTGCTGCAGACCCAGCTTGCCACATCCCCCATTCCCTCATTTTCCTTTGTTCTACCCCAAGGCCTAACAGTATATATGTAGAAGCTAAGTAGGAATAAAATTGAGCTGGAGGCATAAGGCAGTGTGGTCTGACTCCTTATTCTCAGCTCCACTCTGGGAGGGAGGTCTTCACTGATAGGGCCCCAAGGTGAAGCAAGCCACAACAAATGGTGCCGAAACCCAGGACCCCCCCCGCCCGAGGGACTCATCAGAAATACACCCCTCACTGGAGGAAGTAAGTACCCCACATCAACCATTCTCCCATGGTCCCCTCACCCCAGTGACTCCACGGCTTGTAGAGACCCTGTAGTCCCTTAACATAATGGAGAATCTTCACCCTTCTTCCCATAATACCCAAGAATGGGTTCTTAAGTACCTCCTAAATTCCCATTGCCTGAAATGCTCTCAAAGAGAATGCAAGATAACACTCCTGGAGGTTTTGGCTTTGGCCCGCTTGATTGAGGCTGGCTATATGATAGATCCTGACATCTGGGGGCACGTTTTGACACTTGCCCACAGAGCTGAGGTCTGTGGTGACTTTTCTCCCCCCCCCCTTATATCCTATTGTCACTGCAACACAGGCCTGCCTTTCAGGGAGAGAGAGGAGGAACCTCAAAACATTTTACAGGCATCCTTAGACACAGAAAAGGCCAGGGCAGAGAGTCCATATCACTTCACTGAAGTCTGTGATGAGGGCACTCAAACTGACGAGAAATCCACTCTCCCCCTTCCTCCTGAGCCCTCGCCAATCCCCTGCCCAACAAACCACCCTCCCTAAAGCCTCCTTGTCCCTGCCCTGACTTGCCTCAGGTAGATGGCTGGATCCAGCCTCCCCCCAAAACATCAAGATGCTCCCCCAGCCCCCTCAGCAGCAGCTAATGACTTCACAGATGCCTGTCAGATGAGAGATTTTTGCTGGGTCTATTGATAACTATTATCCACCCTCCCCCCTTTCTCAAGGGGATGTCAGTGCTTCCTGTTAGCACACTCCCCTTTTCATCTCCCTCCCCTCAACCCATACTACAGGCATATGTAGCCTTTACAGATGCAAACAGAAAGTGATTGGGATATGTAATCTACAGAAATGGATTGGTTGTATTCACTCACAGGAGCCCCCACTCCCAGTGTGTGCAATGGGCAGAACTACAAGCCCTGGCCTTGGTCCTTGCCAACTTCCCTTCCCACCCCATCCTAACACAAGGGAGAGGGTTTGCTTGTGTTTTTCCCACAGATTGCACTGCCCCACTGTGGATTCCCGACAGTCTGACCCTACCTGCCTCTCTAGATGACACCTCACATAGCAGTCCTGACAAAAGAGATGCAGAGAATGTCTCTAAACAATAATAGATGAGACCCAAGACACAGAGGGAAGAGGGGGAAGAGACAATCACCCCTCAACTCCCGCAGTGCTCTAGGATGAACTCTTTACCTTGGCAAAAGAGCAATGGACTTTAAACCCAGAGGACACTTGTCTCTTCACCAACTCCTTGTTACTATGCTGTTCCTGCTGAACAACCCCGAAGAAGGGGCCACCCCTTGGTGGGCACTTATCCTCCCCCCCCCATTCTTTTTACCCATGGGTCATGATGCATCTCTCTTCCCCGCTTACTGGCCCCAGAATTTCTGAACCTTGGACCTTGGACCTAAGATTACCAAAGGACCTCAAACCCACATACACCTCCCTGCCCTTTTCTTCCTGACACTGGACACTGCCCCCAATTCTGGTCCCCACATATCCCCTGGACCCCGTGTAGAAGCCCCTATGCATTTTGTGTCAGTTCCCAACTCAGTGTTTATCATGATTATCCAGACCCTCTGGGCCTTAAGTGAAAAACAAGGGGGACATGTGGGAACACAGCTATTCTAACGGCCTGTCACCTGGACTCAGTCTCAGGAGCTGGCATGCTGCCCTGAGAGATAAGGTTCGCAGGAGTCCTTGCGAGTTGGTCTCTCTGCCCCACAGCCCAAGTGCACAGGACACAGCTGTGTTTTACCACCTGCCCCCCTAACATACCCCCTTAACCTTTAATGCAAGTGCTGCAGACCCCGCTTGCCACATCCCCCATTCCCTCATTTTCTTTGGTTCGACCCTGGAAGACCTAACAGTATATATGTAGAAGTTAAACAGTAATAAATTTGAGCTGGAGATAAGTCAGTGTGGCTTGACTCCTTATTTTCAGCTCCCCTCCCAGAGAGAGGTCAACACTGATAGGGCCCCAAGGTGAATCAAGCCGCAACAACAGAGCTCAAAAAAGACTTTGAAAATCAAGTGAGGGAGATAGAAGAAAAATTGGGAAAAGAAATGAGATTCAGGAAAAACATGAAAAAGAAGTCAGCAGCTTAGTCAGGGAGATCCAAAAACTGTTGAAGAAAATAACATCTTAAGAACTAGTATAGGTAAAATGGATGAAATAGTTCAAAAAGTTATTCAGGAGAAGAATGCTTGAAAAAGCATAATTCGCCAGATGGAAAATGAAATACAAAAGCTCTCTGAGGAAAACAAATCCTTCACATGTAGAATGAAACTGTGGGAAGCTGCTAACTTTATGGAAAATCCAAACACAATTCTTCCAAACTAAAGAATGAAAAATTAGAAGAAAATGTGAAAGCATTGAAAAATAAAAACTGTTCTGGAAAACAGATTCATGAAAGATAATTTAAAAATTATTGGGATACCTGAAAGTCATGATCAGGAAAAGAGCCTTGACATCATTTTTAAAGAATTCCTATAGGAAAATTGCTCAGATATCCTAGTAGCAGAGGGAAAAATAGAAATTGAGAGAATCCACTGATCTCCCCAAGAAAGAGATACCAAAAAATAAAACCCCTAGGAATATTATAGCCAAGTTCCAGAACTCCCAAGTCAAAGAGAAAATATTACAAACACCCAGAAGGACACAATTCAAATATCATGAAACTGAAGTCAGGTTCACACAGGACTTAGCAGCAACTACATTAAAGGCTCATAGGGCTTAGAATATAATATTCCAGAAGACAAAAAGAACTCAGACTGCAAACAAGAATCAACTACCCAGTAAAACTGAACATCCTCTTCCAGGGAAAAAAGATGGACTTCAATGAACCAGGGGGAATTTCAAATGTTCCTGTTGAAATTGCCAGAGATGAACAGAAAGTTTGATCTTCAAATACGGGGCTCAGGTGAAGCATAGAAAGTGGAGGAGAAGGGTAAAATGTGAGGGACTTATTGATAATGAACTACATGTATTCCTGCATAGAAAATGATACTAATAATACTCCTGAGAAACTTCTCATTTAATAGAGCAGGTAAAAGGAGCTTTCATAGATGAAGCACAAGAGAGAGCTGAATTCAAAGATATAAGATATTGTAAAAATGGAGTCCATAGCTAAAAGGGAAAGGTAATGGGAGTAAGAGAAAAGAGAGGTGTAATAGGCTAACATATTTCATATAATAAGATTTTTTTAATTACAATGAGCTATTGCAATGATATAGAAGGAGGGAAGGCAAGAGGGAATGAAGGAATTTTCACTCTCATCAGAGGTGGCTAGGGGAGGAAACAGCATAGTACTCAATGGGTTATAAACATCTAGAGTAAGAAGGAGAGAAGGGGGACAGGGGAAGAGGGAGATGTGAGTGATGGAGGAGTGTGTGGACCATGGGGGAGAGTGGTCATTTATAATAAATTTTCTTTTTTTACTTCTTATAAGGGGCTGGGATTGGATGGCCTGTCCATGACCACAGGGCTGGGTGGTTGCTGGGCCTTATGGGTGGTATGTGGGCTCAAGGGCTCTTGGCCCCAGGGTTGCAGTATGCTGTGCCACTCACCTACCCTAGAGCACAATTAAGAAGAGGGACAGATTGCAAGGAGAGAGGAAAATATAGTATATGGTATTGGGGAAGTATGAACAGAAGGAGATGCGAGCAGCAATCGAAGTAGCTTTTGTGATGGACATATCATAAAGAATGTGATCCACTTTCAACAGAGCTGGAGGTGTTGGAATACAAACTGAAGCTTATTTCTTCTTCTTCTTCTTCTTCTTCTTCTTCTTCTTCTTCTATTTATTATTATTATTATTATTATTATTATTATTATTATTATTATTGGGGGTTGCAGGGCAAGTGGGATTGGGTGGCTTGCCCTGGGCCACACAGCTGGGTGATTGTTGATTGTCTAAGACTGGATTCTAGCCCAGGTGTTCCTGGATACAGTGCCAGTGCTCTGCCCACTGTACCACCTACCTGCCATTATTATTATTATTATTATTATTATTATTATTATTATTATTATTAATATTATTAATATTATTTTAAATTTTAATTTTAATTTTTTTCTCTTTCCTTCACTTTATTGCTTGTGTGTGTCCATATTTTGGGATGGGAGGGGGTATTACTTTTACTCTTAAGCAATAATATTTTAGTAATGTATAAAAAAAATCATTTGTACAAAAAATAAATATAAAGATTTGATAAAGGGAAAAAAAAGTATTGGGAAGGATCTGTTCCATGTGGTTTGAGGGTGTGGAAGCATGCCAGAAGCAGTTTCTTGACCTGCCAACTCTGGGAACCCAACTTGGAATTTCAGGGAGAAACCTCTTCCAGAGTGAGTGCAAAACCCAGGCAAGTATAGCTCTCCTCCACATAACTGTGGTCCACAGTTCAGCCCAGATCTCATTAAATGGAAGTAGGCTTGTGGAGTCACAAAGCAGGGAACTGCCGAGCAGCTGCTTCCACATTATTCTGCCCATGGAAGGCATGCGAGTAGGGGGAGATTGTTGAGATCTCTCCTCTGTCCCTGGAAAAGGACTCAGGGGCTGTGTCAATATTCAGACACTGGGGTCCCCATACTGTCATAGAACAGGGACCCTCCTCACAGCCCTTGGGCAGAGTGGTGTGCTTGTGGTCATCCACAAGTCTGAACCTCCCATAAGACCATGAAGGAACTGAAGTCCAAATAATACTCAAGAGCTCAGGAAGTGCCCCAAAACCAGGACACAGACTGGGGAAATGAGTAAAGAGGAAAAAAAGAACCTGATCATAGAAAATTACTTTGGTCACATGGAGGATCAAAATATGCACTCAGAAGATGAAAAATTCAAAGCTTCTGCATCTAAAGACTCCATGAAATATAGAAGTTGGGTTCAATCTATGACAGAGCTCAAAAAAGATTTTGAAAATCAAGTAAGGGAGGGAGAGGAAAAAATTGGGATGAGAAATGAGAGAGATGCAGGAAAAACATGAAAAACCATGCAAGTCAGCAGTTTAGTTAAGGAGATCCAAAAAATGCTAAAGGAAACTACTTGCTAAAAACCAGTTTAGATCAAATGGATAAAGAGTCCAAAAAGTTAATGAGGAGGGGCAGGTAGGTCGGTGCAGTGGATAGAGCACCAGCTCTGGAGTCAGGAGGATCTCAGTTCAAATCCAACCTCAGACACTTAATTACCTGTCTGTGTGACCTTGGATGAGTCGTAAAAGCCCATTGCCTTGCAAAAAAAGAAAAAAAAAGAAAAGAAAAAACTTAATGTGGAGAAGAATGCCATAAAAAAGTATAATTGACCAAGTAGAAAAGGAGATAGGAAAGTTATCTGTGGAAAACCAATCTTTCCAACATAGAATGGAGCTTAAAGAAGCCAATGACTTTGCAAGGAATCATGACACAATAATTCAGCACCAAAACAATAAAAATAAGAAAATGTGAAATATCTCATTGAAAAAACAACTGATCTGGAAAACAGGTCTAGAAAGACAATTTAAAAATTATTGGGCTACCTGAATGTCCTGATCAGGAAAAGCGACTTGCCTTCATTTTTAAAGAATTTCTACAGGAAAATTGCCCTGAGATATAAGACACATGGGGCAAAAAAGAAATTGAGAGAATCTACCAATCTTCTCCTATAAGAATCCAAAAAAACACCCCCCCCAGTATATTATAGCCAAATTCCAAAACTCACAAGTCAAAGAAAAAGTAGTACAAGCAGTAAGAAGAAAATACTTCATGTATCATAGAGTTACAGTTAGTATTTAGTATCACACAGGACTTAACCACATCTACCTTAAAGGCTTGTAGGGTGTGGAATATACTATTCCAGAAGGCAAAAGAGGTTGGAATACAACCAAGAAAAATTCAATATCCTCTTCCAAGGGAAAAGATTGACTTTTTTTAGGTTTTTACACAGCAATTGGGGTTACGTGGCTTGCCCAAGGCCACACAGCTAGGTAATTATTAAGAGTGTGAGACCAGAGTTGAACCCAGGTACTCCTGACTCCAAGGATGGTGCTTTATCCACTATGCTACCTAGCCACCCCCAAAAGATTGACTTTCGATGAGAAAGGAGAATTTCAAATGCTCCTGTTGAAATGACTGGAGCATTACAGAAAGTTTGATCTTCAAGTACAGGATTCAGGTGAAGCAAAGGTGAATTATGAGTGATTTAATCATGATGATGAACTGTGTGTATTCTTGCATCAGAAAATGATATAGATAATTCTAATATGAACCTTCTCATTTAATAGAGTAATTAAAAGGAACATATAGCAACAAGGCACAGGAGAGAGCTGATTTTAAAGGTATAATATTTTGTAAAAATGGAGTCAATGGGTGAAAAGGAAATTTACTGGGAGAAAGAGAAAGGAGAGGTAGAATAGGCTATGGTTTTTCATATAAATTTAAGAAATATCTTTTGCAATGGTATGAAAGAGGGGAAGCTGAGGAGGGAGCCTTCATTCTCATTGGAATGGCTCAGATGAAAAAGCATATACACTCAATAAGGTATATAAATCTTGAAGTAAAAGGATAGAAGTGGATGGGGGAGGGGAGGGGGCATGGTTGATAGAGGAGAGTGTTGGACATGGGAAAGGATAGTCAGATGTAATGCCTTTTCTTTTTTAAATTGTTTATAAGGTAGTGGGATTGGATGGTCTGTCTGGAACCAAGGGTCTGGGTTGTTGCTGGGTCTCTGGGTTGGAATGTAGGCTTAGGGCCTCCTGGCCCCCAGATCAATACTTTGTGCACTGTACCACTTGGCTGACCCACAGCACAATTTTGAAGAGGGACAGAGTGCATGGAGTGAGAAAATATGTCAAATGGTAGTGGGGAGGAATGGATGGAGGGAATTACAATCCGCATCAGCAACTTAAGAAAAATAAGAAGGTAAATTCTCTGATAGACTTATGATGAAGTATGTGATACACTGCAGAACCAGAGCTGATGGTATCAGAAAACAGACTGAAGCACATTTTTTCTCTTTCTTTCACTTTATTTCTCATGAGGTTTTTATAATGTGTGGGGGGAAGAGGAATTTTGTTTACTCTTAAAACAAGAATATTTGAGTAATGTGCAATAACCAAATTTAAAAAGAACAAAAGGAAAAAAGACATTAAAGATTGCTTGATTGCATGATAAGCAGTATTGACTCAAATTACATCAAATTACATTAAATTACAATTATAATCATATTTTTGTCTTACCCCCTTTTGAAATATCTGTCAAGTACACACAATCCTCCTCATGAGCCAAAACATTGTCCAAAGCAAAATCATTTTTTATATTGTAGATACACATTTGTGATTAACATTTATTTTTAGTATGATTTAGTGTGATTTTGTATTATTTATTTTATATTATTACAATAATTTTGTTATAAGAGTAAACATAAAGCCCCTCCCACCCCCAAGAAAACGAGAAACCTCAAGAATAGTGACAGAAAAAAATGTACTTCAGTCTGTGTTCATATTCCAATGGATCTATCTCTAGGGTGAGTTGACTTCTTTATCATAAGTCCACCAGAGAAGGTGCTTCATTATTTTTCCCATAGTTGCTATTACTAGCTGTATTTTCCTCCACTCTATCCCTCCCCACTCTCATTTATTCTATTCTATCTCCCCTTTCAACCTAGTACTGTCTAAAAGTGTGTTGTATCTGAGTACTCTCTACCTCAATCTTCCATCTCTTCTATAACCTATTCCCCCCTTCCCTACCCCCATTCCCCCTTATCCCATCGCTTTCTTCTCATTTTTTGTTATGTATTATATGTCCTCTCTGAGCCATTTCTGATGAGAATGAAGCCTCACTCATTCCGCCTTGCCTTCCCCTGTTCCACTCCATTGAAAAAAGCTTTTTATTCACTCTTATGTGCAATTTCTTAGCTCCTTCTTCCTCTCCTTTCTCTTCCTCCCAGTACTTCCCTTTATCACCCATTGACTCCCTCTTTTTACTATATTATACCATTATATTGTGCTCCTTCCTATACCCTATCTATATATGCTCCTTCTAATAGCTCTTACAAAACAAGAAAGTTCAGATGAATTATCAATGTCTTCTTCCCATGCAGGAATACAAATAGTTCAACATCATTTAGATCCTCATAGTTAGTCCTTCTCTTCCTCTCCCTCCATGGTTCACTAGAGTCCTGTATAAAGAGATCAAACTTTCTGTGCAGCACTAGTTGTTTCAATATCTAAGTTTGAAAGTCCCATGCTTCATTGAAAGTCCATCTTTTTCCCTGAAAGAGGATGTTCAGTTTTGCTCAGTTAGTTGATTCTTGGTTGTAAACCAAGATATTTTGCCTTCTGGAATATCATATTCCAATCCCTACGAACCCTTAATGTAGATACTGCCAGATCCTGTGTAATTCTGACTATAGAGCCTTGAAGTTGAATTGTTTGTTTCTGGAAGCTTTTAGAATTTTCTATTTGATTTGAGAGATTTGGAATTTGGTTATAATATTCCTGGAAGTTTTTCTTTTGGGATCTCTTTTAGGAGGTGACTGGTGAATTCCCTCAATTTCTATTTTACCATCTGCTTGTAGAATCACAGGGCAATTTTGTTGTATTATTTCTTGAAAAATGAAGTCTAGACTCTTTTCCTGGTTGTGACTTTCAGGTAACCCACTAATTTTTAAATTCTTCTGGAACTGTTTTCAAGGTCAGTTGTTTTTCAAATGAGATATTTCACTTTTTCTTCTAGTTTTTGGCTTTTTTTTAAGATTTTTATTTCTTCTTGATTTTTTGCAATGTCATCAGCTCTGTTTAGTTCCATTCTGCATTTGAAGGAGTTATTTTCTTCAGAGAGCTGTTTTATCTCCTTTTCCAGCTGACCAATTCTGCTTTGTAAGGCTGTCTTCTCCAAATTTGCCGTTTGTTTTGCTTTTTCCATTTGGTCTAAACTGGTTTTTAACATATTATTTTCTTCAGTATTTTTTGTATTTCTTTCACCAAGCTGTTGATTTGGTTTTCATGATTTTTCTGCATTGCTCTCATCTCTCATCCCAATTTTTCCTCCACTTCCCTTGAGCTCATCTATAGTCTGAACAATTCTCTATTTCTCTTGACAGTTTTGGATGTGGAAATTTTGATTTTGTCATCATCTGAATATGTGTTTTGATCTTCCATGGGACTAAAGTAATTCTTTATGGTCAGATTTTTCTTTTTCTAATGTTTAATCATTTCCTCAGTCCAAGACTAATTTTCCACACTTCCAAGGCTTTGATGTTTTTATTTGGGACACCCTACTGGGATCTTTATTTCTCCAATGTCTTATGATTTCTTGCCTATGCTTTGATATGTAGATGACTAAAGACATTCCCCTCTGCCCTGGAGCTGTGAGGAAGGTCCCTGATATCTTAGTATGGAAGGTCAAACTGCATCCTGGATATAAGTGTGGGTGAACAACAGAGTCCTGCCCCAGGAAGAGCAGAGAGATTTTTGCAGTGTCCCCTGACCTCCTTACCTGCTTTGTGCTTTGGAGGTGGAGGCTGGTTTCCCCATTCTTACTGCAAGTTCTGCAGCCAGTGCTCCTCAGTCCACTCTCATTCTGGTGTAGCAGAGTTCTCTCCCAGCCCCTTCAAGTTATTTCTGACGAGACCTGGTCAGGGTTGGACTAGGCTCTGCTACACTGTGCCCGCGCTTTTTCCCAACCCCCAGTCCTGATGAAACACACTTTCCCACGCAGCCTCTAAGTTATCTTGGACTGGTGAAATGTATCACTCAGTCTTTCTGTGGCTTCTGCCGCTCTAAATTTCTGTCGAGAGTCATAAATTGGATGGCTGTTGGAGTTTTTTGGGGAAAGAGTTCCCTGCAAATGCTGCCTTCATGCCCCTATCTTGGCTCTACCCCTCCAACATTCTTTCTTGAACTCTTTGTGCCCCTCTGCCCAGGCCTATTTTCTCTCATACTTTGCTCCCCCTTCCACTCCCACACCCAGTTTCAAGGTGCTTAACCCTTGTTAAGTGAAGTGAGACCTATTTTCCTTCATATATTACCTCCCCCCCTTCCCACTCAGGGTAATTAACAACTTGTGAAGCACCTGTTATGCCAAACCCTGATCTAATTAAGTAAAAGAATCTTAAAGATATCTAAGTAATCTGAGGTTCTGAGTTCTCTTACCTGATAACTTTACCAATGATTGTAGGTTACAAAGACACTGCTTCAGGATCTCACAGTTTATGATGTCCTCATTAGGCAAGACACTCAGTAGAAGGGAATTAAAGTGGGTCAAGAGATAATGAGACACTTAAGTTTAAAGTGAACACTGCTGCTTTTCTTTTTTTTAGGTTTTTTCAAGGCAAATAGGGTCAAGTGGCTTGCCCAAGGCCACACAGCTAGGTAATTATTAAGTGTCTGAGACTGGATTTGAACCCAGGTACTCCTGACTCCAGGGTCAGTGCTTTATCCACTGCCACCTAGCTGCCCCTAACCACTGCTTTTCTTCAGAGTTTTTTTTTCTCAAATATAGTGCTGTCATCTTGAACCTCTTCAAATGACAGTTGAGACCCAAGTTTACCCATATCACTTAAGTTCATTCTCTTCAATTATATTGTACCCTTTAATTATCCTAAGAGAAGTAAAACTAAGGAATCTGAAGAGTTCTATAGTCCCTTTTACTGTTGTATACAAGTGTTGGTCTTGACCAACATTTGTTCTGTTTTGTTTTTTCTTCCCCTATTATTTACCTTTTAAATGCATTTCAAGCTGTGTATTTGTCAATTGAATTCTCTGTTCAGTCCTGGTCTTTGTATCAGGAAATTCTGGATGTCGTCTATTTCTTTGGACATCCATTATTTTCCCTTACAATATGTGCATAATTTTGCAGAGCACTATATTCTGGGTTGGAATCCCAGGTCCTTTGCTTTCTGAAATATTCTAATCCAGGGCGTCCGATCCTTCAGTGTTGAGTCTGATAGGTAATGTCTGCATCTGATTGTGTTTCCTTTATATTTGAATTCTTTTATTTTCTTTTGTCTGCTTGCAATATTATCTCTTTTATTTGGGAGTTATGGAATTTGGCTATTACAGTGTTTGAAGTTTTTATGCTGGGGGCTTTTTCTGGTGGAGTTCTGTGTTTTCTTTCAATGGTTATATTGCTATTTTGTTCTAGTAGATTTGGACAGTTTTCCCTTATAATTTACTGCAATGATTTGTAGATTATCTCTCATGGATATATTTTCCAGGTCATTCATTTTCCCTTAAAGTCACTTTACATTTTCTTCTATTATTTCATATTTTTATTTTTGTTTAATGGAATATTGCAGTCTTGTAGATTCATTGGTTTCTATCTGATCAATTCTAATTTTTACGGTTTTATTTTCTTCAGTTAGCTTCTGTGTTTCCTTTTCCAGTTAGTTATTTTTACTTTTAACAGAGTTTATTTCATTGGTCAACTTTTCATAATTTTCCTGCATGACTTTCATTTTTTTTCCATTTTTCTCCTTGCTCTTTTCTTTGGTGTTTAAGTTCATTTTAAGGTGTTTTATGAGATTATGTATTTTACACCAATTTATAGACTTTTTTGATACTTCAACTGTGAGTGATTTCTCACTGCCTTCTTCTTAATATATAGCATTGCTGTCATCTTTTTCTGTAAAGTAGTTTTCTATAGTGAGTACTCTTTTAGTTTTTCAGTCATCTTTGTTGGTTTAGCTCTCTGCTCCTGGTGTATAGGGAGTATAGATGTATAGATACAAGCTTTTTTTTTTTTGCCTGGGGCTGTGGTTTGATCTCTGTCTTTTCTTGGCCAAGATGTTGTCTATGAAGTCCAGGCCTTGCCTTTGCAGAGGTTTTCTTTTTTTTTCTTACCAACTTATGTCCAGACTCTGACCTGACAGTGTCCAACCCAGTCTTGTCTTTTACCCAAGTGTTCTAAGGGTCCACACGTTCTTTTTGGTTTGGGTCCTCCCTGCTGGCTTTCTATCAAGCTGCCAGGGCAGCTATCAGGATCTCAATTGTACTGTGGTTAAAAGCCTCTTGCTGGCTTTTCTGATCTCCTGCCTCCTGGACTTTACTTCCCCTTTTTCCCCAAAGACAAAGACCTTCAATGAAGATCCACCATGAGGTCCACAATTGAAAATTTCTCTGAATTTTCTCTTTTTCTTGATGAGATCTGTAGTTTGAATGTCAGAGTAGAGGTTTCATTTATCTTTGGTATGAGAAATAATCTAGGAGCATGACACCATCTTGGCTCCACCCCAGAAGTTCTAAAATTAGACATTTATATAGGATCTCAGTTAACAACACACAAAAATGCTTATAATTTAGGTGAGACTGTTTTATGAAAATTATATCAAAATTTTTTTTTAATTTTGGGTTTTTCTTTAACAAAATTGTCCTTTCACCTAAAAAATGATTATTGTCTATCCGTGTTCATTATTATTCTCCTAAATTCTTTTTTCTCATTTTATTCATTTATCTAGAATTTTTAGCACTAACTAAATGTGGTGATGATGAATATCCTTTTATTACTTAGGATCTTATAGGAAAGCCTTTAGTTTATAATAATTACATATGTTATTAGATCTTGTTTTAGAAAAAAAGATAGTGCTTATATTGTTAAAGATCTACATATTCTTCTTTTCTAGTATTTTAAATGGAAATTAGCTTAGTAAAATCTATATAAGTTGATATAATCCTATGATTCTTTGTTATTAATTTTTTGTTAAATTGATAATTAAGTAATATTATTAATATTACATGGTCATTGATAGTTTTCTTAAAAGCAAACAGAAACTACCAGGTGACTGAACTGAATCAAACTCCATCCAAAATTTATTTGTTCTTGTCATTCTGGGAATAGAAAACTTGCTTAAGATAGCATAGCTAGCTATAATCTGAAGGAAAATGAAAAACTCAGGACTTCCTGAAATAATCTTCAATGCAATAGCCACATATGTAGACTGAGAATTAGGTCTCAAATATTTATCCAAAAATAATCTGATTGACTAACATAAAATCTTATATATCCTCACAGAGAGTAGTCTAACAAAATAGATATATTAGAACCAAAAAAAATTTTGGAGATAGAACAAAGTTGAAAGATGAATCTGTACAATAATAACGACTCACTTATTTAAATAAATTGTTGATGAAAATCATTGAGAATGAGTAAATGAAAAGATACTGGTAAGGACTGTCAATTTTTCTTAAAGAATATGCCAAATCCTTCATATTTTGATTTATGACACTGGAAAAATCCCTTATCCTCCAATTCTCTTCCACTGATTTACCAATGAAGGATCTTCCATTGTTAAGCTATTGCCAATTGATTAGGGCCTTGATACTTGCTAAAATCTAAATACCTATAAGGCAAACTATTGATGTAAATTAAAGATTTATCAGTATTTGTTAAGGAGTGAAGAGAAGGGGCATGAGGTTCTGGAGTCATTACCACTAAGAGAAGAGCCAAAACACCAAAAGCCCAAAAACCAAATGATCATTTCATTTCCTCTCAGCTCTATGTCCAAAACTACATACAACAAGCATTATTAATTCAGCATTTATTATGTACCAAGAACTTTTCTAGTCATAAATATATAAAAAAAACTTAAATAGTCACACCCTCAAACAAATTATATTCTTTTGGGTCAAAGAACATGAACACACATAAGTATCTTAAAACTTTTAAAAATAATTTCTGTATGGGTAGGTGTAAAAGGCCCTTATCAACAGGTATCAGGAAAAATTTTTCTCTAAAACATGATTTTTGAGTTGAGTTTTGAAGAAGCCTAGGGATGCTAAGAGGAATATGTGAATGCATTTCCAAGATGGGAGATAAACCACAGCAATATATGAACAGCAAGAAACTCATTTTGGTAGGAATTAAAAGTATATGAAAGAATTGAATGTTCTAACAAGGATTAGAAATAGGTTCTGAAACCTTTAGATAATAGGGTAGTCTACATTTTATTTTCAAGACAATTTGGGACCAGAGAATTTTCTTGGGTGAGGTAACAACATTGTCAGATCTGTGCTTTAGGTACATCAGTTTAATACATTGGAGATAGATTGGAGAAGGTAGATAAGAAGAAAGGAGACCAATTAGGATATTCTTATTATACTCTAAGGAAGAACTATGGCTTACTAAAATCATTGTTCAACAGTTTTATTAAGAAGTGTAAGTTGAATGATGCCATTTTGAAGGTGAGGAAATAAAACTCAATGCATAGAGATGAGGGGAAGGGAGTCAAGCTATTAATAGTACCTATTATTAAACTATTGACAAATGTTATCTCATTTGAACTTCACAATAACATTGAGGGAAACTTGCTGTTGATATACTCATTTTACATATGAGGAAATGGAGGAAGAAAGATTAAAGACACTTGACCAAAGTGACAGTGTCTGAAGCAGAATCTGAACTCAGGTCTTCTTAACTACAGTAACCATGTTCTTTGTAGTGGTGACTAAGCTCAGTACCTCCTCTGTCAAACCCAATATATGTGCACTTCCATGATGTCATGGTCTTCTTCAAAAATGAATGACAGACATTATTAACGTTCTCTCTACTGTCCCGATTTTGAATTATTTACATTTTCCACATTGGAAGTATCTGAGTTAGGAGCAAAACTTGTATTTTCTGATTCTTTATCCAGTATTTTTTTTTACTTTTCAAAACTTCTGACATTCCCATTCTGGTACTTCCCACCCTCACATGCAAGTATACATAAATGTATATAGTGTGGAATTTATGAAAGATATTTGGCTCTGTTTTGATGAAAAAAAATGCCTAAAAATTGAATGGAATTGATTTTTTCCATGCATAATTATGTAGAATTAAATATATTATTCTAAAATATCTTATTTAAAATAATATCTTTTTTGGCTTGTGCAAGGCAAATGAAGTTAAGTGACTTGCCCAAGGTCACACATTTAGGTAATTATTAAGTGTCTGAGGTCAGATTTGAACTCAGGTAGGTCCTTCTGATTCCAGGACCATTGCTTTATCTATCCACTGTCCCCAAAATAAAATCTTAAGAGTATATTTTTGTTTAAAAAGCCTGTATATGCATTTAGGGTGGGGCCAAGATGGCATTCTGAGGTCAGAAATTCCCAGAAACTCTTCTCTAAAAAGCTCCAAAAACTGTTAAATCATGACTCTTATCAAATTTTAGAGGGATAAAAGCCAGAGAAAGACTGAGTGAAACAATTTCCCCATCCAATAAAATTTGGTAGATGCCTGGGAAAGGTCTGTTCCTCCAGGATAGACACTGGAAAAAAGTCGCATTCCAGCTGCCTCCCTGTGCAGGAGCAAAACAACTGCAGCCTTCTAGGAACAGCCCATGGGGTGCCTGAGTCCTTGGGGATGCCTAGATCCATGGCAGGAGGAGCTGTTTCCAGACCTCTTAGCCCAGAATTCCCTGGAGACACTTTGGAGGGTCAGAAGGAGAACTGCTACACCAGAGTGAGCACAACCCAAACGAGGGCTGGTCTCAAGGTAACTGCAAGAAATTCTGGAATCACCTAGTAGCTGCTTCCAGAGCACTCAGCCCACAGAGTAAAGGTCTGGGGTCTGATTGCAGAGGTCTCTCCACTGTCCCTGGGACAGGACTCTGCTGTTCTGCCCATATTGTGATCAAGGTAGCAGCCTGGGCCTCTTACTACCATAGAGGAGCAGAGATTCTCCTTAAAGTTCCAGGGAAGAGGGGAGGGCTTGTGGTTATCCATAGTCCAGAGCACAGGCAAGAGAGCTGTCAGTGCCTCTCAGAACACCTTGAAGCAATTAAGACCACAGAAAGGGTATCCCCCAAAATCCCCAAAAGCTTTAGAAGTGCAATGAATAAGTCAGGAAATGGGCAAACAATAATAAAAGAAGAATTTGACCATAAAAATGTCTTTGGTCCAATAGAGGATCAAAATACACCCAGAAGATGACAAAGTGAAAGTATCTATATACAAAGAATCCAAGAAAACCTACACCAAATTTGAAAATGTACTATGGCACAAAAACTTTATAATCAAATGCAAAAAGGCAGAGATAATAAATACATACTTCTCAGACCATGATGCAATAAAAAGTTACATGTAATAAAGGGTCATGGAAAGATAAATCAGAACTAATTGGAAATTAAATAACTATCTTAAATAATGGGTAGATGAAACAGCAAATAATAGAAATAATCAATAGTTATATCTAAGAAAATTTTAATAATGAGACATCATACCAAAATTTGTAGGATATAGACAAGGTAGTTTTGAAGGGAAATTTCATATCTCTAAATGTCATTATGAATAAAATAGAGAAAGAGGAGATCAAGGGTATACAAACAAGAAATTAGAAAAAGAAAAATTTAAACATCCCCAATTAAATACCAAATTGGAAATTTTGAAAATCAAGGGAGAGATTAATAAAATTGAAAACAAGAAAATCATTTATCACAAAAAGAAAATTAAGAGTTGGTTTTATGTAAAAGTCAATAAAATTGGCAAACCTTTGCTTAATCTGATGTTTAAAAAAAGATAGAAGAAAACCAAATTACCAGTATCAAAAATGAAAAGGGTGAACTAATCACCAATGAGGAGAAAATTAAAGAGATAATTTGGAGCTACTTTGCAGAAATGGAGAGCAATGAATTGGATAATCTGAGTGAAATGGATGAATATTTACAAAAATACAAACTACCCAGATTAGCAAGAGATGTAATAAATTCCTTAAATAAACCAATTTCAGAAAATATAATTGAAGGAACTGTCAATAAACTAAAGTCTCCAGGTCTAGATGGAGTTACATGTGAATTTTTACCAAACAATTAAGGAAGAATTAACTCCTATTAGAAATATAGGAGAAGAAGGAGTTCTGCCGAACTCATTTTATGACAGCAACATGTCCAAGAGGAACTAAAACATAAAAAGAAAATGTTAGACAAATCTCTCTAGTGAATATTAATGCAAATTAAGTAAATTTTAGCAATGAGACTACAGCAAGTTATTACTAGGATAATACACCATGATCAGGTAGGATTTATACCAGGTAGGTAGGAATGGTTCAATATTAGGAAAACACTCAATATAATTAAAAATATTAATAGCACAAACAACAAAAATCGCATGATTGTCTCAGTAGATGCTGAAAAAGCCTTTGATAAAAATACAACATCCATTCCTAATAAAAATATCAGAAAGTTTAGGAATAATGGAATTTTCCTTAAAAATAATAAATATCTATCTAATACCATCAACAAATGTTATATGTAGTGGAAATAAACTCAGAGGATTTCCAATAAAAAAAGGGGTGAAACAAGGATGCCCATTTTCACCATTATTATTCATTACTATTCAATACTGTTCATTAATATTCATTAGTTCATTAGAAATGCTAGCAGTAGCAATAAAAGGAGTAAAAGAAATTGAGGAAACCATAATTGGCAATGAGGAAGCAAAATTTTCACTCTTTGCAGATGATATGAGGGTATACTTAGAGAGCCTGAGAAAATTATCTAAAAAACTCCTTCAAACAATTAGCAAATTCAACAAAGTAGCAGGACACAAAAGAAACACACAAAGATCATCAGCATTTCTATATATGAACAACAAAGCCCAGGAGCAAGAGATAGAAAGAGAAATTACAGTTAAAATAACTTAAATACTTGGGCATCTACCTCCCAAGACAAATCCAGTTAACTGTATTAACACAATAAAAAAGCACTTCTCACACAAATAAAGTCAGATCTAAACAATTGTAAAAATGCCAAATACTCATGCTTGCTCAAGCTAATATAATAAAAATAACAATTCTACCCAAATTAAATTACTTATTCAGTGCCATACCACCTAAATGTTCCCTACCAAACTATCAAATATCTACTTTACCACGCTAGAACAAAAAAGTAGCAAAATTCATTTGGAGCAAGAAATGGCAAGAATAGCAAGGAAACTGATGAAAAAAAGTAAAGGAAGGTGGCCTAGCTCTATCAGTTCTAAAACCATGGCAGTCATGAAAACTGCCTGGCCCTGGTTATGAAAAAGAGTAATGAATCAATGGATTAGAATAGGTTCAAAAAGGGCTGCTAGGTGGCACAGTGGGTAGAATACAAATCCTGAAGTCAGGAGGAACCTGAGTCTAAATCCTACCTCAGGCACATAATACTTACGTAGCTGTGTGACCCTGAGCAAGTCACTGAAACCCCCTGCCTTGTAAAATCTAAAAAAAATAGGTTCAAAAAAATCACAATAAAGGACTACAACAATCTACTATTTTACAAACACAAAGCCATCATCTACTGGCATAGGAATTCACTATTTGACAAATATTATTTGGAAAACAAGAAAATAGTATGGCAAAAACTAGGCACATCCACAGTTTACACCCTATACCAAAATAAGGACAAAATGGTTACAGGATTTAGACATAAAGAGTGATACCATAGAAAAAATAATAGACCAAGAAATATTCTATCTATCAGATCTATTGAAAGGGGATAAATTTATGATGAAACAAGAATTAGTGCACAATTATAAACAGCATACCAAATGATTTTGACTATGTTAAATTAAAAAAAAGATTTTGCACTAATAAAATCAATGCTGCCAAAATTAGAAGGAAAGCAGAAACATGAGAAATAATCTTCACAACCTGGAGTTTTGAAAAACGTCTGATTTTTAAAATATATTGAGTTACCACATTTATAACATCACAAGTCATTCCCAATTGAAAAATGGTCAAAGGATATGAACAGATATTTTTCAAATGAAGAAATTAAAGTTATTTATAATAATATGAAAAATACTCCAAATCATTATTGATTAGAGAAATGTTAATTAAAGCAACAACTAAGTATGACCTCACATCTATCAGAAGAGTAAAAAGTTTAATGATAAATGTTGCAGAGGTTGTAGAAGGATTGGGACACTGATGAATTCCTGGTTGAGTTGTAAAGGGATCCAACCTTTCTGGAGAAGAATATTGAACTATGTCTTAAGAACAATAAACCTGTTCATATCATTTAAGCCAGTAATTCCAATTCTAGGTCTATATATATAGATGAAATTCTAAAAAGGGAAGAGTTCTACATGTTCCAAAATATTCATAGAACCTCTTTTTGTAGTGGCAAAGCATTAGAAATTGAGGAGATGCCTAATAATCGGAGAATGGTGAATGAGTTTGGTACATGAATACTATGAAATACTATTATTCTATAAAAAACTATAAATGGTTGAACCCTAGAGAAATATGGAATGATACTCAGGATCTGATGCTGAGCAAAGAGGGTGGAAACAATAGGATAACGTACACATCAAAAACAATACTGTGAAATGAACAGCCTTTATGAAAATCACTCCTCTCAGCAGTCCAGAGAGCTAGGACAATTGTATTAGGTTGGCTAAGGACTACATCATCCCCATCCAGAGGAAGAACAACAAAACAAAACAAAACAAAATGCACACACACACACACACACAAAACAACCCTTCAGACTCAGATGAACACCTTATTAAAATTATCTCTTATGTACGTATCTCTTTCCCTTAATCCTAATTCCTCATACCAAAAATTACTAACTGTAAAAATGTTTATCAAAATATGTATGTACAATGCTAACCTGACTGTTTGCCAATGAGGGGTGGGAGCTGGGAAGGGATCATAGAAGGGGATTTTGTAACTTAAAAATATACATGTGCATATTGATGGAAATGAATAAATAAATTTAAATTTAAAAATGCAAACATCCCAAGAAAAATACCAGTTGGCCTCAGACTATGGAAGAGCTCAAAAAAATATTTCAAAATCAAGTAAATGAGGCAGAGGAAAAATGGGGAAGAGAAATGAGTACAATGCAGGAAAATTATGAAAACAAATTCAGTAGCTTGGTGAAAGAGATACAAAAATATACTGAAAATATAGTGTTAAAAAGCAGTCCAAAAGTCAAATGAGGATAACAATGCCTTATAAAGCATTATTTTTCTGTTAGAAAAGGAGATTTAAAAAGTTCTCTGAAGAAAATAATGCCTTCAAATGTAGAAGGGAGCTAAAAGAAGCTGGTAACTTTGCAAAAAATCAAGAAAAAATAAAGGAAAACTAAAAAATGAAAAACTAGAAGAAAATGTGAAATATATCATTTGAAAAGCATCTCATATGGAGAACAGATACAGGAGAGATTAAAAATTATTGAACAATCTGAAAGCTATGACCAGAAAGAGAGACTACACCTTATTTTTCAAAAAATAATCCAGCAAAATTGCCTTGAGATGCTAAAAGTGGAGGGTAAAATAGAAATTGAGGGAATCTATTTATTACCTCCTGAAAGAGATCCCCCCAAAATGATCCCAGGAATATTATAGCTAAATTCTATAACTCCCAAGTCAAAGAGAAAATAATATAAACAGAAAGTAACAATTCAGGATTACACAGGATTTAACAGTGTTTATATTAAGAGTTCATAGGGCTTGGAAACTGATATTCCAGAAGACAAAAGATCTTGGATTACAACTGAGAATTAACTACCCAGCAAAAACTGAACATCCTCTTTCAGGAGGAAAAGATGGATATTCAAAGAAACAGGGATCTTTCAACCTTTCCAAACAACTGGTGCAGAACAGTAAATTTGATCTTCAAGTACAGGACTCAGATGAAGCACAGAGAGGGTGGACAGTAAGGAATGACTATGAGGGATTTAATGATGTTGTACTATGTGTATTCCTGTAGGGGAAGAAGATACTGATAACTGATATGAAACTTCTCATTTGTGAGAGCAATTAGAAGGATCACATATAGACAAGGCACAGGGGGTAGCTGAATATAATGGTATAATATAGTATAAAGATGGAGTCAATGAGTAATAAAGGAAATTATTATGAGAAAGGGAAAGGAGAAGCAGAATGGGCTAAGCTATTTCACATGAAAGAGCCAAGAAAAAGCTTTTGAAATGGAGGGGAAGGGGGGGGGAAGGGGGGGTGAGTGAACCTTCATTCTCATCAGAAATGGCTCAGAGAGGAAATAATATACAGACTCAATAGGCTATAAAAAATCTTATTACCCTAGAGGAAAAATGAAAGGAAAGTGTTGGAAAAAGGGAGATAGGGGAAGGGGAAGGAGGGAGTAGATGACAGAAGAGAGGGATGATCATGGGAGAGGGTAATTAGATAAAAGACATTCCTGAGGAGGGACAGGGAGAAAGGAAAGAGAAAATAGAATAAATGGGAGTGGGGAAGAATAGAATGGAGGGTAATACAATTAAGAATAGCAACTTTGGGAAAAGATATTGATGCAACTTATTTGATGGATTTATGATGAAGACTGCAACCAATCCCAGAAACAAAGCTGAAGATATCTGAATAAAGCCTGAGGAACACTTTTTTGTCTCTCACTTCATTTCTCTTGTGTTTTATCTTTCTTAGGGAGTAAGTGGGTTTATGTTTAGTTTCACAAGAAGATTATTGAAATAATGTGTAAATAAATAAATAAATAAATAAAAATCATATAAATGCATTTATATCTAGCATGATTCTTAATGTCTTAAATGCGTAATTTTTATTGCTGTTTTTCGTTAACTTTATTTGCTATATTATTTGATGCTATACTCTTGCCAAGAGTAAGAATGTTTCTTTCAGTTGTACTAGTTTGGCAGAGTATATTAAGAATATTTAAAAATTTATAATATATATATAGTATACTTTCATAATATTTATAAATATATATATTGTTTAATATTTATGTTTAAATATTTGAATGGTGTATATTTAACATTT
Source organism: Macrotis lagotis (assembly GCF_037893015.1). Taxonomy (NCBI): domain Eukaryota; kingdom Metazoa; phylum Chordata; class Mammalia; order Peramelemorphia; family Peramelidae; genus Macrotis; species Macrotis lagotis. The sequence goes on from NC_133658.1 coordinate 675,547,053, forward strand.
GTTATTATTCTAACAGTAAAAGTATATCTTACTGCTGAATAAAAGTCTCATGTAAAAAGCCTTTTTATTTACCATTTATAATCATTTAATTTTCTCAGATTGGGAATTTCTATTCAAATATTGCTTCTCAAAGAATTAATTAATGAGAGGTGATTGGCAAAATATTTTTACTTAATAAGTAAAACATATAGTGAAAAACAATTAGATCAGATTCCAAGAACAAGCAAATTCCATGTTTGTAATGAATGCTATTTTAGAGTTTCACTTGTGATATGATAAATTCCTATTTCTCTTTTCAGCTATATTGGTTGGTACAAATGTTTTAAATATTTAACTTTTTCATATTGTCACTTAAATTCTCCTATAATTATTTGAATTTTTAGGAGCATAATTTGCAAATATTTAAAGAGGAAACATAGATGTGTACCATACATATAAACACAATGCAGGGGCAGTTATGTGCTCATTAAAAAAAAAAAAACACTCTCCATAATGGCTGTATCTTGTTTAATCACAGCAAGATAGATAAAGTAAATGAAACCATTGTGTCCTGAAACAATATCATTTATATAAACTGCTGAGGAAGAGTCATTCAATAATTGATATTATTTTCAAAATTATAAAAAAAGGAAAATCTGAAAGTGGAAGGGACCTAATGTGCCATTTAGTCAAGCTTTTAAAAGAAGATTTACCTCTACAAAAACTAATAAAAAAATCAATGACACAACAGATATACGTGAATTGTCTATTATACACTAAATGCTAGAAGTACTTATCTAGAGTGAAAAAGTTCCTATTCTGAAGAAGTTTAGAAGTTTCCTGAGAAGTAATCATCCAGTTTTTGCCAAAAATCTCCAAAATGTCATATTACGTATGAGAAAAATTTAATTGACAAACATATTTTGTCACATTACTCCCAAATGACCTCATTGTGATGTTCATCTGTTTCCTAATCAAACCTAATCACCCCATTAATTCTATTCTTTATATATGTGAAGAAAGTAATCTTTGCTGAATTACTCTAGGGCATAATTATTTGACTGGTCTAAATTCCATATGTCTAAACTGATAGTATTATATCCACATAAATAAATCTTTAATTACCAGCATAAATAAAATTTCTAATGTTATTGGATATTGGCTCCCCTAATGCATATCCTCTTAAAGGATAGCCATTCTTTAGAATTCTTCCAAGTATTGCTCTTCTTTCTTTCAGAAATCTGAAAGTCTTGTGAGAGTTTTCATAATGCATTTTAAAATTAATATTGACTTTTCTTATACCCAATAGTCCATCTTCCTAACTTATATAAAGATAACTTTTGTAGTTGAAACTTATGTTAGTTATAACAGAAAATTCTAGAATTTTTACCACAGAGAGCTAAAGTTCTAATTTCCTATCATCTATAAACGTCTTGAAGGATAGCATTTTATCGAAGTTTGTAAATATGGATGAATGCATTTGTATATATTAATATAAATATATATGTATATATCATGTTAAGAAGTGATAAATGTATTCATACATATAAATACAAATAAATTTATGTTTGTATTATGTTATGTATGTATGCACTATGTATATCTGGATCACCTACATATATGGGACAGAATACTGTGTCAGAGGGATCAATTCCATCTCCTAAATCTATGATTAAGATCTAGAAAACAGTATTGTTCAGACTAAGAAAAAGTAAATAAAATTTGACTTATTTAAAATGCTGTCAATATGTAATAATATGAAATGTGCAATTGTTTTACATGATTTGATGAGTTCTCAAGATTGTGAAATATATTCTTTGTCTTCATTGCTATATGACACTTTAATCACAACTAATATTAACTATACTTTTGATGAATAATACATTGTTCAAAATCAAGTTTTATTATATTTAATAACTTTCATTTGGGTTTTAGCTGTTGATGACATGTGGCATTGGAGGAAATCATGTTTTATGATTCCATCTTCATATAAAATTGTTCACTCTGTTCCAACTCCCTTAGAGCCAAGTCTTTTACTTTGCTTGGACCACTTCACCCTGGGGAGCATTCCTCTGTTGTGTTTTATTAGTAAATTCCTTCTGAAACCTACATTTTGAGGATGGAGTCATCAGTCATATTTCATTTTCATTCTATGGTGCTTGTTTTTTTTAGGTTTTTGCAAGGCAAATGGGGTTGAGTGGCTTGCCCCAGGCCACACAGCTAGGTAATATTAAGTGTCTGAGGTCACATTTGAACTCAGGTACTCCTGACTCTAGGGACTGTGCTCTATCCCTTGCGCCACCTAGCTGTTCTCTGGTGCTTTTTTATATGTTCAAACTTTACCACCATATTCAGTGACTGGGGTCTTCCAGTCCTAGAATATCCTTTCACCATACTGGTCTCCTTCCACAACTCATGAAACCCTACAGAATTTCCATTTTAAAGACTGTGTTTCCTTCTCTCTTAACTTAAACACTCTGATTCAAGATATGTCTAGTCCCCTACAGAAATACTTTTCAATTCCTTTTCATGTGTTGTTTTCTTTATTAAAATGTAATCTACTTGAGGTCAAGGATGACACCCTGAGCTTATTCTGACAAGCTACTACACTTTGCTTGTGTTCATCATCTTCAGGCTCCACATGACTGGTTCTTCTAGATAGACCTGAGAATCTAATCCATGTACCTAGGATAGAGAAAAATGAACAAAAGGGTAAAAACCCATACTAATGTTTCAGAGATATATTACTAGGGAGATAGAGAAGGGGCAAACAAGAAGAATCTATGGTCTTCCCCCCTTATAAATTAGCAGTCTTTCATCTGCTGAAAATACAAAAATGAACTCTCCATACCCTAGAAAAATCTCTTAGCACGTCCTGAAGTAGTTCTCTTTAAAAACAAGAGTTATAACTATACAAACTACAAAAATCTGGAAATTCAGTACAGAATGTCAACATATTTTTCAATCTTCACTTGATTGTCCCAGAAGCAGATTCTTAGGGTCTTCTACATGAGTCAAGCCAAACAAACCCAAAAAGTACTTATTTGAAGATTTCTATAATTCTGTAACAATTCTACTTCTTATCAACATATTTATCAAAATTTATCATTCTTTTAATGGGGACAGGATTTCCAGAATGCCTAGAAATTAAAATACTCAAAATATTTTTGGATAACTGTTTAGGAATGTATTAAGATACTTGGAAATTATGAATATGCTTAGACATTTAAAAATTAAGTTTAGTTTTGATTAAACAAGTCATTTTCATCAGGGAAATAAAATTACATTTTTTCTTATTTTCGGTACTCTAGTTTATACATTGTCTCACCTGTGAGAAACATTATTTTTTCTTTTCTTTTCTTCACAAGTTAATATCTTTGTTTTAATTGATCTTATTAATCACCTTTCAATTTAAATAACACTTTCAGCTGTCCATTTCTTATGAAGATCTTTTTTAACCCGAAGATTTTTGGGCTATTTTATAGCAATAGCAAAGAGTATGATGTACTGACTAGAGGACTAACATCAAAAACATCTACATTCAAGCCATGACTATGACTATGTGGTCTGGACAAGTGAATATATTTCTTAATATTCTAGGCAATTCTAAAACTAAAAATTGCAGAAAATATGTTCTGATCTGATTTAGTAAAGGGAATTTCGTCCCCTGAAATTTCCCTATATCAATGAAATCACAAGTTCATTCCCTATACCTATCTTTTAATAAATTTGTCACCATCTTGACACCATCTAACTAAAATAGAGTAGTAGGAATAAAAAGCTCTTCAATCAAGGTCTGGTAAATGAAAAAGCATGGATAAGAAAGATAATATGCTTCCCTATATAAAGTTTTTAAATTTTGAGATATGGACTTCAGAAAAGTGAACTATGTAATGTTTCAAAGGGTACTTCTTGGGCTTAGAGTGGTTGAATTATGTATATTTAATGTAACAAAGTATAAGAAAAAATAAAATCACAATTAGAGAAAGAAAATTTAAAGGCATCATTTCACAAATATAATAATAACTAACATGACAGAAAAGGAAAGATCAAGAATTGTAAGGGAGGTAGAAAATAGACACATTAATTCACTTTTGGAATTGTGAACAAACCAAAACATTCTGAAGAGAATTTGGAACCATACTCAAGGAGCTATAAAACTATGCATACCCTTTGACTCACCAATACCACTACTTTGTCTGCATTACAAATATACCAAAGAATAGGGAAATGACAAATAAATACAGAAATATTAATAGCAACTTTTTTGTGGTGACTAAGAATTGGAAATTAGGGAAATGCCCATCAACTGGGAAATAAGAAATTAAAATGCATGATTATGATGGAACACTGTTGTCATTTAAGAAAATGATGAGGGAAATGGATATGAACTGATACAAAGTTAAGTGAGCAAGAGATACAGTGATCACAACATTGCAACAATAATCAGTTGTGAAAATCTTAGTTATTCTCATCAATAAAATAATCCAAATAATTCCAAAAAACCCACAATGAAACATATTATCTAATCTCTGGAAAGAAAACTGATAAATTCTGAATGCAGAAAGTATCAAACTTCTTTACCTAATCATATTCCTATTTCTATAACAAGGGTAAAGTGGAAATATGTTTTGCATTATTTCATATCTATAAAAGTTACCATATATTTTTGCCTTTTCAATGGGCGGGAAAAGGAGGTAGAAAATTTGGACTCAAATTTTTTAAATAAATGTTAGAAATAAATAAAGAACTGAAATTCTAAAGCAAAACAAAGTCATTATAGTCATTCATATCCTAAATCTTTCTATTCTTCTTATGGTTATTTCTCTGCCAACATATTCGTCCAACTAACAACATTGATCTCATTGCTGGTCCATAGACAAAACATTCCATTCTAACCCCCCCCCCCCCAGAAAAAGATCCTTTCTACTGGAATCCTTCCCCAACCACTTTGTATTTTAGTCTCCTCCCTCTGTTATTTCTTATTAATCCTTTGTGTTGATAGATTTGTATATATTTATTTCCATATTGCTTCCCCTGTTGCATTACAATCTTCTTGAGATTAGAGACTGTAATTTTTAACTTTTGCTTTTTTGGAATTTCCAGTGCTAAGCATGGTGTCTGGAACATAGTATATGCTTAACAAATATTTGTTGATTTTCCAAGACAGACTCAGGAACTGATTGAAAACAACTATAAAACACTTCTCACACAAATAAAGTCAGATTTAAATATCTGAGCAAACATAAACTGATCATGGATAGGTTGAGCTAATATAATATGACAATTCTACCAAAATTAAACTATGTGTTTAGTGCTCTACCAATCAAAATTCCAAAGAAAAATTACTTTAATGACTCACAAAAAGTTGTAAATAAATTCATATGGAGAAATAAAAAGTCAAGAATTTCCAGGGATTTAATGAATAAAAGTGCAAAAGAAGGGGGCTTAGCCCTACCTGATCTTAAATTATATTATAAAGCATCAGACATCAAAACTATTTGGTATTGGCTAAGAAATAGAGTGGTGGACCAGTGGAATAGACTAGGTGAAATAGCAGGCAACAATTATAGTAAACTGCTGTTTGATAAACTACAAAAGTCCAGCTATTGGGATAAAAACTCTCTCTTAGATAAAAACTGCTGGGAAAATTGGAAGTTAGTATGGAAGAAATTTAGATTAGACCAACACTTCACACCCTATACCAAGATAAGATCCAAATTGATACAGGATTTAACCATTAAAAAAACACTACTATAAGCAAACTAGAACATCAAGTAGTACTTGACCTGTCAGAACTTGGAAAGGGAAGCAGTTTATGACTAAGGAAGAAATGGAGAACATCAATAAAAACAAACTAGATTATTTCAATTACTTTAAATTTAAAAGCCTTTGCACAGGCAAAACCACTGTAGCCAAGATCAAAAGAAATGGAATAAACTGGGAAACAATCTTTACAACTACTGTTTCTGACAAAGGACTGATTTCTAAAATATACAGAGATCTGAGTCAATTTTTTTTTAGGTTTTTGTAAGGCAAATGGGGTTAAGTGGCTTGCCCAAGGCCATACATCTAGGTGATTATGAAGTGTTTGAGACCAGATTTGAACCCAGGTACTCCTGACTCCAGGGCCGGTGCTTTATCCATTGTGCCACCTAGCCACCCCTGAGTCAAATTATTTTTTTGAAAAAAAAAAGCCATTCCCCAAATGACAAATGGTCAAAGGATACGGAAAGGCAATTTATAGATGAGGAAATCAAAGCAATCAATAGTCATATGAAATTAATCTAAATCATTACTTATTAGAGAAATGCAAATTAAAGCTTCTCTGAGGTATCACTTTATATCTCTCAGACCTGGCCAATATGAACAGAAAGGATAATGATCATTGATGGAAGGGTTGTGGGAAATCTGGGACACTATTACATTGTTGGTGCAGCTGTGAAGTCATCCAACCTTTCTGGAGAGAAATTTAAAATGACAGCCAGAGGGCTACAAAAATGGGCATACCCTTTGATCCAGCAATATCTCTACTGGGTCTATACCCTGAAGAGATGATGAAAAAGGGTACAAACATCACTTGTAGAAAAGTATTCATAGTTGCCCTGTTTGTGGTGGCAAAGAATTGTAAATAAAGTAAATATCCTTCAATTGAGGAATGGATTAGCAAACTGTGGTACAAGTATGTTATGGAACACTATTGTTCTATTAGAAACCTGGAGGGATGGGAATTTGTGGAAGCCTGGAGGGATTTGCATGAACTGATGCTGAGCAACATGAGCAGAACCAGAAAAACACTGTATACCCTAACAGCAGCATGGGGGTGATGGTCATCCTTGATGGACTCACTCATTCCATCAGTCAACAATCAGGGACAATTTGGGGCTGTCTGCAATGGAGAATTCCATCAGTATCCAGAGAAAGAATTGTGAAGTTTTGAACAAAGACAATGGACTATTGCCTTTAATTTGGGGGGAAAAACAACTGATATCTTATTGTCTGATCTTGCTATCTCTTACACTTTATGTTTCTTCCTTAAGGATATGATTTCTCCGTCATCACATTCAATTTGGATCAATGTATACCATGGAAACAATGTAAAGACTTACAAATTGCCTTCTCTGAGGGTGGGGGAAGGGAAGTAAGATTAGGGGGAAATTGTAAAACAAAATACATAAAATCTTTAAAAAAATAAATATTTATTGGCTTATTGCATATAATACCTACTATGTACCAAGCACTTTGAAAAGTGTTTTCTTAAATATTAAATCACTAGATCTTCACAGAAACTCTGCGAGATAGGAACTGTGAGGTCCTCATTTTAGATTTGAGGAAACTGATGGATTAAAATATGAAAAACTCAAATGGCTTACCTAGAGTTCAACTACTAAGCTTTTGAGGCCATACTTGGATTCAGATTTTCCTGAACACAAGCCTAGTGTTCAATCCGTTAAATCACCTAAGTAACCTTGCATGCTAATAAAATTTTGAAATTATGGATAATGTTAAACTTATGAAAACAATATTTTCAAGTAATATGATAGATGAATATTATTTAAAGGAATAATTTCTATTAAAGGAGAATAATGAATTTTGAAACTTCTTGTTTTTTAATATATCAAAATTTTAAGCAAAGAAATTGATTTCTTCTAATAAGACAATATGGATTTTACTTAATATCTTTCTAGTATGTTCAAGATTATTGCTTATAATAATATGATTTAAAAGGTTACAGAGTGTATCTGTGAAAATAGTGAAAAGAAGGTTCCTACTTCTTTCTTTTTCTTATATAATGAAGCTAGAAGAGATAATTTACCTATAAAATTAAATATTATTTGAAAGTTGACTGGAAAGTGTTCAGAGTTCCTTTGTTGACATGTGTAATTGAAGGATCTTGGAGAGTGCTTAGAGAATTTGCAAACATTTTGCAACTGCTTCTGATTTGCTTACCACTTGCATAATTAAAAGTAATTTTTCTATTGGCTCTGTAGTTGAAACTGGGCATTAATGACCAGAGCATTTGGCTTCTGAGTCTTAGTGAATTATTTTGCCTCTATCATTAGGTATGGCTTCTTCACTATAAAGTTCTGTGGACTGAAAATGAGCTTTGGTTCTCTGTTCATTGTGAATTTCTCTATGAATTTAAATGAAGTAAATTCATCTGCAAGTCCAAAATGTGTTAATTTAAAAAAAAAACAGGATTGTAAAACTTGTAGGTATACTGGGCTCAGACTCCCAGTATTTCCCTGACGAGAAAATTATGACCATAGGGATTGATATTTGATATCCTACCCAGGTGTTACCCAGTGAAACATTGATCCATGGCAAAAATGCTCTTAAACATGAATTTTCCAGGATATGTGTCATATGAAAAGTTAGATAAGTTAGAGCCTATTCTGCTCAGGGATTGAGATAGGATAGAATAAAGCTGACCCCTGGGTTCTTGAAGGAAATGTGTTTATTTTTATTTTTTGTTACATCTTCAAATAAAATATCTCTCTATTTCAAAGCTAATTTACTTTATGATTAAATGGCAGCTACAGTAGGGGAACATAGTTGGAGTTGAGGTTGAGTAAAAAGCAGTAGATAAAAGATACTTCCAAATACCTCAGGGTAACTTGAGGATCCTCAATGGTAAATGGAGCTAGTCTATCTCAAGAATAATGGCTCCAGGGTATTTTTAATTGCTAAAAAGCTTTTAGTTTTATTACTCTCTATGTCTAGCCTTCATACCTATCCTTCTTTGATGATTCACATATTTTCTGTTAAAATATAGGAAAATCATTTTAAATATTACATTTACAACTGTGAATAACAAAATAAAATCAACCTTTTGTAGTAAATCCCCACTATTTTATGTGTTTCTATATTAAATTAAAAAATTCTAAAAACTCATTAGAAACTTTTTCCTTTAATGCTCATCCAGAAAAATGCAAGAAGATTTCCTGGAAATCAGATCTTCTCAAATGCTTGAATGAAGGAATTAAAAATCATTCAAAGGGTCACCATTGTACAGTCTATTCACAGTCTGCTTGAAAGCCAGGAAGATCCAATTTGTCACTGACACATACTAGTTAAGCAGCACTGGATAAGTCATCTAATTTCTTAGTTCTAGGCAACTCTCTAACACTATAAAATGCAGAGAAATTAGCAAACTATATGACAAAGGAAGTTTCTGTAATAATGATACAATCCCTATTGCTATCCTTGAAATCTCTTTGGATTTTCCCGTGGCATCACATAAAACTCCCTAAATGTTAGCCTGTGAAGAGTAGAACATTTGTAATTGCAGGAGCTCTATCCTGGTTTCTACTCTCATAAATAGTGCAATGAACAAAATTTAACCTCCTATGGGCTCATATTAGTAGCTTAAAACACTAATAGGAAGCATCCCAGTGACTCAGTGAATAGCATTCCAATGCTCAAATCAGATCATTCTGAGTTCAAATTTCACTTTAAACATAGAAACCCATATAAAATAAAGGGAGTTTGCTACAAAACATATTGATTATATTTCTTTACTTTCAGTTGTAAATGTAATTTTATAATGATTTTTCTATATTTTAACAGAAAAAATGTGGATCATCAGTAAAGGATAAGTATCAAGGCTAGACATAGAACATATTAAAAATAAAAGCCTTTTACCAATTAAAAATACTATAGTGTGTTAATCTTTGCCCTGGAGCCAATTTTCCTGTGTTAGGCTGGCTGTATTTTCCATTGAGAATTGTAAAGATACCCTGAGGTGTTTGGAAGCATCTTTTTTCTACTGCTGTGTGACCCTGAGCAAGTCACTTAATCCTGTTTACTTCAGTTTTCTCATCTATAAAATGAACTCAAGAAGGAAATAGCAAACTAATATTTTTTCAATAAAACTCCAAATGGGGTCACGAAGAGTTGAATATGACTGAAACAATTTCAACAACTAGCTACAGATAGGACAGTAAATGAAATATAGAGTGAAGGCAAAAGGGAAAAAAAATAAATGTTTTATAGCCCCCATGTCCAGTCTAGTAATGACTGTCTCTTGTTAAGAGTTAACTTGCTAAGTACTGACTTGTCTTCTTTTTCTTAGATATATAATCTCTACTGATCCTTCATCTGTTACTCAAACTTGCTCCCTCATTTTCAGTCCCTCAACTACGGGATATGATCTGTTCTGTTCTCCATTTGACTCTCTTACTCTCATTATTCTTTCTGTTGTCTTCTAACTTTTTCCCCTTCTGATCTTATTCTGATATCTTAAATACCTGACTTTGTTAAGTTTAATACCAGGAGCCTGGAGTATGTCTCTATCTCCCCCCTCCTGCATTTATGAAGCTTTACCCTAATCTTGTAGAGAATCAGGCCTCCATGCATACCCTTACCATGTCCCTTCTAAATGTACCTCATGTTTGTTTTTTAATTGGTCTATCTACCTCCTTCATTTTCTCTTTCCCTGCTCCCTTCATGTAATTCTAATTTTTTATATCACTTTCAATAATTAACATATTCTGTTTTTGGAGGCAACAGTTGAACCTGTCTGGAAAGTTATAATAAACCATGCCAAGGGAAGGGGGAAAACAATTCAATTAAACCTATTTTAAAATGATACTTTAAAAAACAACAAGCTTCAGCTAAAACATCAAACATCAGAAGTATGCAAAATAATTTTATAATTCTAAGGAACCAATCAAATGTGTGTGATGCTCTCCTTTTAAAAAAATCTCATCTATGACAACCTGAGTTATAAAATGACTTTACATTTTTCCCATGAAATTTTTAAAGTAATAAGATGTTTTTAATGGAGCAGAACATGAGAGAGGTGGCAGTGTCACAAAATCATGGGGCTAATTTTCTGCTTGCTGAGGAATTCCTTCAAACAAAATTCACCCATCCTACCCCACCCCTCATATAATTCTAGAGTGTGGGCTTCCTAAAATTAAATGATGCTATCATTTGAATGTGATTTCCAAGCAGTAGAACACATTTTATTCCATTTCCATCTCCACTGAGAAAAAGCACTAAATGAAAGCAATATATTTTTTAAGATTATTACTATGTAGTAATAATTGTCTTTCATTTGAGACACACTGATTAAATTTAATATTCCCTAACTCTGGTTCCTGTCTCACTGCAGACTATATTCCAGTATTTTTACAGTTTACTTTTTTTTCCTTTGGTAAGCCCATGTAGGATTTTGGGCTTTATAAACATAAAACGGTATTTTCTTTTCCAAGTAATTGAAAATAGTTCCCTTCTCTCCTCTTTCCTTTTCCTTTCTCATACCTATGAATGTCTTTCTATTTTTATTACAGCACATTTGAACTACACCACTAATGAAACCAACAAGTATTTATCTGGTATTTACTATGTGTCAGGCACTTTTCTACATGTGACAATTTTTAACAACTGCTCCAGAGTACAATAGATTAGGACATTAAATAGACTTTCTCATACTTTCTTGACTGCTAGCTCATAGTTTTATATTTATATATATATATATATATATATATATATATATATATATATATATATATATATATATTTGTGTGTGAATATAAATGTATACATGTGTGTATATGTATTTCTACATATTTATGTATATATACATAAATATATACATGACCAAAATATTCTTCTGATATCTTTTCATACAAAGAAGTGATTGGACTTCAAGGCTACCTTCTGCAATACAAGCCAACACATCTTACCAATATGGAAAGACTTTAAGGGAGAGCACAGAAATAAATTCTATATCCTTTTGCTGAGGACTAACCTAGTTAAGATTTAAGGGATTTGATCTCAGGTGCTTTCAGAAGTGATTTAATTTTAAGCCACAGCAAGCCCAGAAATAGAATGATTACAATTTGTGGGGTGGAAATAGAAAAACTCCTGACAAAAATAATGTCTTCCTAATTACTTATTGAAAGATAAGCACATACATGTAGAAGCTTTTAATAAGAATGTGCAAAGTAGAAGTCATTTAAGTATTTGAATTTACAAATGTGAAAAGTAATACTATATTATTGTGTTGCATAAGAAATAGCAGATATGTTAAGTACAGAGAAATAAGAAAAATACATGACCTGATGCAAAGTAAAGTATGCACAATCTAGAAATTAATTTATACAATAGCTTCAACAATATAAATGGGGAAATAATAAAACATTTAATGTTATAAAATGATCATGAAAAAGCTTGACAACAAAGCATAGGGAAGGAAAATGGGGCATCATTTATAAGGAATAGCAAATTTAGGAATTTCACTGAGAACAGTAAAGTATAAGATGACTGAAAAGGTACTGAAAAAAGACAGAGGTTGCAATGTACTTTAAATGCCAACCAAAACGTTTATGTTTGAGAAAAGTGAGCTTCAAAGCAGTTGTGTTCAATTAAAGATCTATTTTATGTTTTACTAACTTAAACTATCTAAATTATTGTCCCCTCATCTGTAAGATGAATACACCACTTAATAGGTTTGTTGCAAAAGTCAAATGTGAAAACATATGTAATATATTTTTTTTATTTTTCAAGAATATGGTATAGGAATTAATAAGGAAAGTGTTTAAAGAATGTTATTAAAGAAATAAATAGGAGTAATAAGTAATTTGGGTTAGTCACATAATGATATCAATGGATTGTCAATGGACAACCCACGTACTACATTTCTATCCTTGAAATGTCAAGGGAATGAGAGTTTCACCTTCACCTCTCATTCTTGTGGCAAATGGATGGGAATATATAAATGAGAGTCACACAGGCTAGGTAGTCAGCTGTGATTTCCCATTCGGAGAGGAGTGAGAGTGAATATCTATGTATTTGTTAAACTGCAGTTTATGGAGATAGTAAAACAAAACCTTCTTTTGGTAGTTTCTTAGTATATGAATCTAAGTCAAAAACAAAAGTGAAATAGGAAAATAAATTAGACAGCATTAATATATGAAAATTGTAAAAATGATTTCTGAACATAACCTTGAGCAAAATTTTCAGAGACTGTGATTAGAAGAACTTCCTGGAAAGATAACTGCACTCAGCCAATGAAAATGAGGTGATGATAATAGTGATGATATTTATGCTATTTTAATATGTCTTCCCGACCATACCTTTAAGTAATTATGATAATTAATTAATCTTCTAACTTGAATCAAATACATTTTTTTCTTCTACTGATTTGAAAATGTGTTTAAAGTATTTTTTATTATGCCATAGAGGCAAATAATTTTATAAACTTGCTTTCTGAATATTAAAAATAGTTTTCTTTTTGATGATTTTTAAAATGAAAATAACATTTCCATAAATTGAGATTGCAATTATACTTTTTATTAATTTCTTCAATGGCTTCTGTCTTTATTATTTATTTTGAAGTGACTTTAATCATGTAGTTGACTTAACCGATTAATATAGGCAACATTGCTCTGTAATTTTAATATATTAATGCTATGTTATGTCTATTTCTTTACCAATTCTGATTTATGTTCAGTTTCAGGTAAACCACTTAACACAAAATCAAGTAAATTTCTTTACAAAATCAAAAGAAGGTTATGTTCTAAGTTCTCTCTACTAATACAAGGCTGGCTCATCTGCTTAGTTATAATCTGGTAGGACACTGTTCTAAACATGACAAAGGAAGTTTATGAAATAATCTTTTCATTGCTGAGTTTTCATTATCTAAAAAGAATGCCTGGAGTCCCTAAGAGAATGTTGCGTTCTTTCCCTTCAATGCAAAAAAAAAAAAAATACAAGATAGAAAGAGTGACCTAATCCAGCTAAGGTAAGGAGAATTCTCTCCATTTGAATCATTTGTTATATACAGAAAACAAAAAGGTCATTCCAGTGAAATCTGAACTCATGTAATCGACATTCATCTTTATATTCTGCACACTTTGTTAATCATCGACTGAACAACACCGTGCCTGGAGCCAACTGACAAGAATTTTAACCTGATTAAATGTCCCAGTATTCTTTAATACCTTTAAATGGAATTTTTATGGCCTGTACTGCACGCATATTATTAATACAGTGCCATCACGAAACCACAGACATGCATAATAGCTCATCAATTTGTAACTAAGCACTTTTGACCTTGAAAAATCAGCTGTCTTTCAGATTAATGTAGTTACATATGGGGCAGAAAAAGAAGCCATAAAATTATCATGCTTATTTTTGTCACATGTCAGCACTGGAATTGGGAAGAAAGGCCAAGCTATTGGCTTTTTAGTGATGTTGCTGTCAACCTCTGACATCTGAATTAGAATCTCTAAGACATTGTCTTCATAAAAATCTACTTTAACATTAAACTTTCAGCTCTAGGAGAAATGTGATGTGTCTGCAAGGAGTCAGAGTTCCACTTCCTAACTGACCAATATTCTGGGCAGAGGAAGAAAAAATATATAAATATAAGGTTTCCAGATTACTCTGAAACCATGAACAAAACTAAAGATCATGTCGTTCATCATGATGGTTGGTCAAAAGTAAGCGAGAGAAAAGACACTCAAAATGGTCATAGGAGAAGAGTGAAAGATAGTGGAGAATCATCACATATTTACTTTGAAGATTTTTATATAATAGCAAATTGACTTGTGATATTATAGAAGTAGTTTTTACCATTCAAATTAATTTAATTATCTCAAGGAAAAAGTCTAATGTACAAAAGCAAGTCACACATACAGTTTCTTAAATTATAAGAATTGAAGAAAAAATTCAAAAAGCAGAGGGAAAATTTACTATATAGAAAATGAATAGAATTTATTAAACTTTCCAGAGTTTAAAATTGAGTTATTATAATGAAATTAATTTAATATTTATTCTAGGACAATTATGTGCCAGGCCTCATTGGTTGAGAATTGCAGATCCAGAAACAAAATGGTTGTTGTTCTCAATGAGTCTACATTTTCCTATAAATAAAATGGTCATATCTAGTTCTGTCCAATATTTAATGACCTCATCTGGGGTTCTTTTGTGAAGAATAATGGAGTAGTTTGCCATTTCCTTCTCCAACTAATTTTTGGAGATGTGAACCTGGATGAAACTATTTGCCCAGTTAAATAAATCCGGTAAATATCTGAGGTTATATTTGCACTCAGAAAGATGAGGCACTACACCACTGAACTACATTACTTTTAATTATCATTAGTGACTATGTTTTAGAAATCTAGTATTATAGCAATGGAAGGAGCTATAAAACAAGCTTAGATGATGATTTATGGGCAAAGATCTGTGGACCAGAATGGAAAAAATACATTATAGTTCAATATAATTAGTTTCCTCTATGACCCTACATCACAATAATACCCAACTACAAAAATGAAAATATAAAACTATATTTTGCATAAGTCAATGAAAAATTCTTAGATTTAAATTTCTTTTTTCAGGTTTTTGCAAGGCAAATGGGGTTGTGGCTTTCCCAAGGCCACATAGCTAGGTAATTATTAAGTGTCTGAGACCAGATTTGAACCCAGGTACTCCTGACTCCAGGGCCAGTGCTCTGTCCACTGAGCCACCTAGCCACTCCTAAAGCGTAGCCTCACCCAGAGGAGAGGAACTTTTTTTTTAGATTTTTCAAGGCAGTGGGGTTAAGTGGCTTGCCCAAGGTCACACGGCTAGGTAATTATTAAGTGTCTGAGGCCAGATTTGAACTCAGGTACTCCTGACTCCAAGGCCAGTGCTCTATCCACTGCACCACCTAGCCACCCCTAGATTTAAAATTGATAGTTATTGAACTATACTGGTATTTTATTTTATGCATTTAAAATTATTATCAAGCCAAGATGGAAAATAAAGGCAGTGATTCACTTAAGCTCTCCCCCAAAACACTCCAAATATATTTAAATAATGATTCTAAACAAATTATAGAGATATAACCCCGCAAAACTGAGTGAAATAGCTGAAGACAACTTGGAAGATTTGCAGAAAGGGTATGCTGTACCAGACTGAAAGAGAAGAGCAGAGCAGCACTGACTGGACCAGAACAAATAGGCCAGAGTAATCCAGGAGCAGACCAAGCGGTGATTGGGCCAGTGGCAGTGATGGTGGTTTCCAGGCCTCTCAGTGTAAAGATAGCCAAGGGCAACTTGGAAGGTCAGAAGGAAAAGTCTACCACACAGTGAGAGTGGAATAAAGTCCAGCACCAGCCTCAGCAGAGCAAAGCAGACAACAGAAGACCAGGAACAGACTTTGGTAGTCATTGGCAGCCCACAGGTGGTAGGGACGGAGGTAGGAAGAAGATTACAGGATTCTCTTTGCTATCAGTCAGGCAGGACACTGGTGCTTTACCCATGCTCAGATGTGAACTGCAAAACTGGGTGACAGTCCCAGGAAAAGGAACAGAAATACAACAGAGCTTACTGCTTCCAGCAGAACAGGGAGCCTCCTTATGGTTCCAGTGCATAAAGGAGTGTTTATAGTCACCCACAAACCAAAACACAGGTCAGGAGAGTGTCACAAAGCTCTCATTAGAACATCATACCTTAGAAAAACTGAAAACTTGTACTCCTAGAAGTATCTCTAAAAATGACTACAAAACCCCCAAAGCTTAGGATAATGTGTTCTCTAACCTAGAAGCAGAGCCCCAACTTAACAAAGAGTTAAAAACAAGTCATAGACTAGGGAAATGATCAAACATCAGAAGAAAAAAAAAAATCTAACCATAGAGAGTTGCTATAGTAATAACGAAGATCAATATACATTCCCAGAAGAAGATAACAAAATCAAAATTTCTACATTCAAAACTTCCCAAAAATATGAGGGAAAATTGGGGAGAGAAATGAGAGTGATGTGGGAAAAACATGAAAACCAAGGCAAAAGCTTAGTGAATGAGACATAAAAAGTACTGAAGAAAAGAACATCTTAAAAATCAGACTGGGAAGAATCAACAAAGAGTTTCAAATAAACAAAGTGGAGAAGAATTATTTAAAACGTCAAGTTGATAAAATGGAAATGGAGACACAGAAACCCACTGAAGAAAATAATCCCTTAAAATATAATATGGAGCAAATGAAATTTTATGACATTAAGAAAAAACCAAATCCATGGGAAAGTAGAAGACAATGTGAAAGATCTCATTGTAAAACAATTGACCTGAAAAATAAATCCAGGAGAGATGAATTAAAAATTATTATATACCTGAAAGCCATGATAAAAAAATTTAGAAATCATCTTTCAAGAAATTATCAAGGAAAGGGGGCACCTAGATGGCACAGTGAATAGAGCACTGGCCCTGGAGTCAGGAGGACCTGAGTTCCAATTTGACCTCAGACAATAGCTATCTAGCTGAGTGACCCTGGCAAGTCACTTAACCCCATTTGCTTATAAACACCTAAAAAATGAAATTATCAAGGAAAAATGCCCTGTTATTCTAGAAGGAGAAGATAAAATAAAATGAGAAGCAGAATATTATCACATCCTGAATGAGATTCTAAAATGAAAACTTTCAGGAATATTACATTCAAATTTCAGAGCACCCAGGTCAAGGAGAAAATATCACAGACACCCAAAAAAGAAATAATTCAATTATTCTGGAGCCATAATTATAATAACACAGGATTTAACAGCTTTTACATTAAAGGATTGGAGGACTTCAAATATGATATTCTGGAAGGTAAAAGTGCTTGGATTACAACTAAGAATCAATTATTAACAAAACTGAACTTACTCTTTCAGGGAAATCATGGACATTCAAAGAAATAGGGTACTTTCAAACCAAAACAGAGATGAACAGAATGTTTAGTTCTAAAATATGAGACTCAAGTGAAACAAAAAAGGTAAATAGGAAAGACAAATCATAAGGGATTCATGGATGCTGAGCAGCTAATATTCCTGCATGGGAAGGTGTTACTGATAACTCATATGAACTTTTTAATTTATTAGGGCAGTTAGAGGGGGCATATATAGATTAACAAGGCCTTTGTGGGAAAGGATATGAATATGAAGCAAAATATATTTAAAGAATGGTGATAAGAGATGAGAAGAGAATGTATTGGGGAAAAAGAAAAGGGTTGTGATAAAATGGAGTAAATTATTTCACAAAAAAAGGTGTAATAAAAATCATTGGAGTGGACCGGCAAAAGGTAGAGTGAGAGTAAGGGAGTAAGTTTTACTCTAATCAAAATTGACTCAGAGAGTGAATAACATATACATTTAATTACCCTTGGGGAAAGTAGGAGAGGACAAAGATGTGAGAAAGGGGATGCAGGTAGGTGATAGAAGGGAGAGAATATTGTGGGAGTTATGAAGATGTAAAACACTTTTGAGGAGGGAACTTATGAAAAGTGAACGAGTCTAGAATCATTGGGAATTGGGGGAACTGGATGGAGGGAAATGCAGTTAGCAATAATAATTGTTGGAAAATTATTGGAACAAAATTTCTCTGATTAAGATTTCATTTAATAAATGAGAGAATTAAGTCAAATTTATAAAAAAATAAGTCATTCCCCAAATGATAAATCAAAAGATATGACCAATTTTTAGATGAGGTTATCAATTTCATATTAATTAGCTATATGATCATATTTTAAAAGTTCTAATTCATTATAGATTGGAGAAATGCAAATTAGAATAATTTTGAGGTACTACCTTATACCTATTGGATTGGATAAAAGGACAGAAAGAGAATATGACAAATATTGTAGGGGTTAAGGAAAATGATTTATTAATTAATTATTGGAGGAGTTGTGAAATTATTCAACCATTCTATAGAGCAGTTTGGAACTATTCCCAAAAAGGTATTAAACCACACATATCATTTTACCTACCCTTGCTGCTGTCTATATTCTAGAACAGATGAAAAAAAAAGAAGGCAAAATACCTATATGTGGAACGACATTTATAGTATCTCTTTTCTTGTGGCAAGGAAATGGGAATTCAGAGGATTCTCATCTATTGTGAAATGGCTAAACAAATTGTGGTATATGGTTATGATGGAATACTATTCTGCTATAAGAAATGATGAACAAGATTCTCTCAGCAAAACCTGGAAAGATCTATTTGAGCAGATGCAATAGGAAATGTAATATATACAAAATAATGACAATATTACAGGATAATCAGATGTGAATGACTTAACTTTTTCTCAACAATATTGTGATTCAAGTCAACTCTGAAAGGCTTATTATAAAGCACACTAACCATCTCCAGAGACAGAGATGATGGTGTCTGAATATAGATTGAAGCATTTTTTTTAATTTAATTTTTCTTGAGGTTTCTCCTTTTTTGGAGTGGTTGCTGTATTTACTTTGACAACATAAATGTTATGGTGATGTTTTGTGTGACTACATATTTTTAGCCAATATCTAAATATTGCTTTCTCAAGGAGGTATAGTGGGGTGGGAAGAATGGAGAGAAATCAGAATTTAAAGTTTAAAAAGTGAATGTTAAAATTTGGTTTTACAAGTAACTAACTGGACAAAAACAAAAAATCAAATTATATAAAAAAAAAGAAAAAATATTCTTCTGAAAAGGCGATCATGGATAGAGTACTGGGTATAGAGTCAGGAAGACTTGAGTTAAAATTCAGCTTCAAATATTTAGTACTAATTATATTGACCCAAGGCAAGAAACTTAACTTACATTTGTCTCAGTTTTTTCAACTATAAAAAGAGAATGCTTATAACATTTACATCACATGATTGTTGTGAGAAGCAAATAAGTTTATAGTTGTATAGAGGGTGTAATGTTTAGCACATAGAAAATACTATACATATTCTTATTCACTTTCCTTTTTTCCCCTTCACCACACTTCCAAACTACCAGAGAAGGGGGTTGTAATCACAATTATAACGAATGCTAGAACCAGAATGAGCTTTGAAGATAACCTAGTCTAATAATTTTATTTTATAGATAAATTCTCTGCTCCTCAGTTTACTTAAGTGATTTGAACAGAAGCGCACAATTAATTGATATCATCCAGGTAACCCCTCCATATTTCAGGGACCCACAGGGAAGAAATGTGTTTCAGCACTATGATATGGAGAAAGTTGCTGCTCATAAAAAAAGATCTACTTTAGATCCAGGAAAAGATTTTCACCACTTTGTGTAGCTGAATCTTCTGTGATATTTCTCAGTCAAAATGAATTAGAAAGATAGATGCTAGCTAACAAGTGATGCTTTGAGTAGCCAAACCCTTTTGAAATGAAATATAGATGATTTCACCTTTTTGTCCTTAATTTTAATCCATTTGATGGATTAACTGAATTTTCTAAGGCTTTTTCATTGAATTTCATTGAAATTTCAGCATTTATGTGTCACTGTCCATTACAGAAATGCATTATACGCCAATGAGACTAGCATCATTAAATTTTAACTATGTAGACTATCTGGTCCTGTTGCCTATTTTTTCATATAAGGAAACTGATGATTAGGAAAGTTAAGAGAAGTTCAAGATCACTCAAAGAGTCTGGGGACAAAGCCTTGCATTTTAGACTCTCAATTTCATGTTCTTTCCCATAACATTGACTATTTCCCAAGACAGAAGAGATAGGAAACCTTTGATGGAAATGATCTAAGAAAATGATTATATTTGTTAATGATTGTTATTAGACTAGGCTCTTAAAATCTTTTTTAACTTAAACATGTTACTAATAACAATCACAGCAATGGTAATTATTTTCAGTTGGCATTACTTTCAATTTATATAACATCCTGAATTCTTTAGTCCAATATTTATCTCTGTTTGACTTAGTTACCAGAAAATTTAGAGCTGATCTCAGGAGAGGGATAGTGGAATAGCAGAAAATTATCTGGATTTGGTGTTAGAGGATCTGGATTTAATTCCTGGTTTTGCTAATTGTTATTTTTGTGACCTTGAGGAAGTCATCTTTTAACTTTTATAGGCCTCAGTTTCTTCATCCAACTAAGAGAGTGATATTAGTCAATGGCCTAAATGACGATGTCTTATTATAAATGTTGATAAACTAATTAAGACCATAGAGAATTGCAAATGTTCTTTTAAGGAATATATTATTCTACTAGGTATCATTTGTTTTATATACATTTATCTAAGTCTGTGCTTTAGTTTATAAATCTTTCAAATGTTCCTGAAAGTAGTTTGACAATATATTTAAATCAAAAAATATTTTTTTAAAAAAATATAACATCTTGACATTAAGGTTATGCCAGCCCTATAAGAAAAGTAACAGAAATTTAGAAGAATTGCACATTTTTCCTAAGGAGATCCTATACTGTAATAATTAAGTCAAAATTAGCTAGCATTTTGGAGTCAAAAGAGGTGTCAAAAACAAGGCTTTTAGTTCTTTATCTGTCACTAAGTAAATATGGCAAATCTCTTCTCCTAACTCCTCTTCAAAAGTTTAGAGTTTGATGATCATTTCTATACTTCCTTCAACCTCTGCATTTTAATTAACTCCATTATTAATTATTAAGAAATTGCTTCTACTGGTTAAATAAATAAGCTAGGTAAAGATGATTTCTTATCTTAGTATTTCTTTTTTTTATTAAGGTGTTTTTTTTTGCAAGGCAAATGGGGTTAAGTGGCTTGCCCAAGGCCACACAGCTAGGTAATTATTAAGTGTCTGAGACCAGATTTGAACCCAGGTACTCCTGACTCCAGGGCGGGTGCTTTATCCACTGCACCACCTAGCTGCCCCCCTATCCTAGTATTTCAGTGGAAAATCTGTCATGGTCTACCATAAGGATCATATCTAAAATGAATTGAGAAAAAAAGTAAAATTTTGTGGCAAAGAATCTTTGTGAGACTATTTTGGAAAGAAGTTAAAGAGGGTACATATTTACTAATTCTACCAAGTATCTACAAAAAAATCTTTCAGGAAAAGTCCATTACTTCTTTTTTGCTCCAATTTCATATCACTTGATAATTTATTTATTCTTTGATTCTGAGTAGCTCAGTTTTAGGAAAAGCTTATTACTGCCCAGGAAAATGCAACCATTATAATAGAATAGTAATCTATAATTTGTTTGTTTTTTAAAAAAAATCAAAATTGATCTTCTCTATTTTTCTTTGAGGTCTTTTCCAGTACCTTCATATAGCATTCTTGTCAAATTTTCTTTTTGAAAGCAAGTATTCAAAATGCCTCCAAACAAACCATAGTCTTCATTAAATCAAAAGACATAACTGACTAAATAAAAATTTTGATTTTGAAAATAAATGTTGATATCCAAAAGTAGGAAAAAATGAAAGGGGTTTCTCTATAAATATAGCATTTAATGCAATAAAACACCTTTATTTTCATTTGTCTGCTAAATATTTTATATTCATAAGTACTTTAGTCATGTTATTATTTACACATAATTTTCATCTGAATGAATCACTGTGATAGCTCCCAAAGTTGAAGTAATTTTTTCTATTAAAATTTAATTCTCTTGACCTTCCTTTCAGTGTTATAAATCATTTACAATTTAAAAAGAATTTTATTTAATACGTACAGGAATTGAATATTCGTATGAAGTGTTCAGATATCTTTCCTAAATCTAAAGCAAATATTCTCTAACTTATTTTAATATAGATTGATTGTATTTTGTACTATTTCATTTATCTGCCAGTCAGCAATTTGTTTTAAAGTACTTACAATTTGCAAGGCACAATACCAAGTACTAGAAACAGGAGGCAAAAGTAGCTCCTGTCCACAACATTCTAATAATTTACAACATCTAAATAATATCATAAAAATTACATAATAAAGTTTCAATAAGAAAGATAATCCAATAAAGGAAGTAATCAGAATCAGAACCTGAAAAGGCCATCTGTATAAGGCACTTGAGTTGAATGCTTAGGAGATGAGGGGTCAGAAAAATCTATGTATGGACAAAGATCAATGAAAAGTCATGAAATGAAGTCTAGCTTTCCAGAAATAGCAATAGATAAATTACAGCTTAATTTTATAATGTAAAGCAGGAAATAAAATGTAGAAAAACTGTAATGTTTGGAAGAGGCCAGGTTATAAAGAGGTTTGCATACTTAACAGAGTATTCTAGAGACAATAGGGAACAACCAGAGCTCACTAAGAAGAATCTATAATTCTTGATTAAACTGAAGTTGGACTCTCCTTCATTGATATGTTTTTTTGTCTCCACACCTCTCTCCCCTTCTCTTTGTTCTCCATTTCTGTTTCAGTCAACTAGGCTAATCAAAGAAGGTGGCCATCAGTTTAGTTTTTTTGCAGGTGTCATTTTATTTTTTTAATTACAAGTTATAAAAGTTTTTCAACATTTATCCACATTTATTTGCATATTTTTTAAGTTACATAATTTTCTTCCATCCTCCATTCCCAATCCACTCTCCTCAGCAGCAAACAGTCAGGTGAATATTGTACATACACATTTGTGTTTAACATATTTACATATAAGTCATTTTCATTATGAGGAATTAGGATTAAGGGAAAAGAGAGACAACAATGAAATGGAAAGAAATGCATAAGAGACATTATTCTTTAAAAGTGAATATAGTGCTCATTCAGATTCTATAGGAATTTGTTTTGGTTTTGTTCCTCTGAATGGGGATAGCATTTTCTATAACAAATCTAGAAGGGTTATCATACCTCTCTGAACTACAGAGTAGTTGTATCCATCAAGGTTGATCAACTCACAATTTCTTGTTAATGTGTGCAATGTTTGCCTGGCTCTGCTTCCTTCACTTAGCATCAGTTCCTATAATTCTTCCATGCTTCTCTAGAGCTGATCATTTATGGATTCTTAAAGAACAATAGTATCTCATAACTTGTCTGGCCATTCCCCAATTGAAGGCAATACCATAAATTTCTGATTCTTTTCCACTACAAAAAGAGCTGCTATGAATATTTTGGAACAATGGGGAAGTTTTGCAATTTTTTATGATTTCTTCTGGATATAGGCCTGGTGTGGCAATGTTAGGTGAAAGGCTATGATCAATTTTATTGCTTTTTGGGCATACTCCATATTGCTCCCCAGAATGCTTGGATAAGTTCAAAATCAGTTTAGTTTTGTAAGAAAAAATTCCAGTAGAATATGTGAACACTTTATTGTGGCCCTTGATAAACAGTCTATACTGGAGAAGGAAAGGAGAATGAAGTATTTATATGTTTAGTGTCTACTATGTCCAAGGCACTGTACTAAATATTTTTTAAAAAAATTGATTTATTTTCAATATTTGGAATAAAATGTTTCCCTAATATAACATAGTAATCCAATGGTGTTAAATTGAATAAATCTATCTTTGTTGAGTATTAAATTGAATAGCTAGCTCAAAGTGGTTAATCAGATACCTTATCTGCTATACATAATTCCTATGCTCCTTACCCCCAACAAAGCTTTTATATCCTTTAAAGGATGATCTTATGTTCTTTATGTTAAAAATGATTACTACCCTATTTAATGTTTATGAAAACAATATTATGGTATCTCAAAACTATAAACTATCCAATCTTTTCAATGCAGAATCCACAATCACATGGTCTGCATTAAATTTTAGGACATGAATCAAAAGGTTCATTGCCTTTCTTTGAGGAAGGGGATTAATTTTTTATCTAATTGCACCTTCATAAATTTATCTAAGAAAATATTCAAAGATAATTTGTGTCTAGATTTCCCCAAATGTGAGCAACAAAAGATCATAGCTCTTATATAAACAATCATGCATGGTAGCACAGATTAATTAGATATATCCCATAAATAACTATGTAATTACATAAAACAGTCAATTTTGACACCAGTCTAGATCTATATACCTTATTGCATGCCGATATTCAAATGCTTTTTAAAAAAATCGACAAAACCTTAATGGGATAATATATATATATATATATATATATATATATATATATATATATATGTATATGTGTGTGTGTGTGTGTGTGTATACATCTATATAAATATATTATTGTATTGTGCTTTTGCAACCAAAAATTTATCAATTTTCTTCTCATACATTCACCAAAAATTTCTTCAGTGATTGTACATATTATTTTCTTTAAAATATTGGAAAAGTTTCCATATATTCTTAGTCACTTTTTAAACTATGTATAAGATTTGCTAATTAATCTTATAATAATAAAATTATATATTACATTACACAATAAAATAATGTTTTGTCATATATGTTCATCTTATTTTTGCAAGTATTTCATATCCTCCCATTTTCATACAATTTCATATTGATTCTTCATTATCCAAATCATACCTCCTACACTTCCAAAAAGATTGCATCTATTTTTTCAAGTTGTTGTTCCCTTTCTAATGTATTATTTGCCTATTCTGCTTTTGTGGTGTATTACTTGGAAATCTTTACTTTAGAAACTAATGGAGTTTCCCAATTGTCATAGATGAAGAGTTCATTATAGAAGATATTATAGATCTCCCTGACAAAAAAATCCTTTTCTCTTATGCTCCTTTCTTCTTCAAATTTTCTTGAAAAAATTGAATTAGCTGTGATTTTCACAACATATTCATCAGAATTGTTTCACTCTTCATTGTTTCTTTTTTTTTTTGCAAGGCAAAGTGTATAATTATCTAGTTTGGTTTTTTTTTAGGTTGGTTTTTTTTTTTTGCAAGGCAAATGGGGTTAAGTGGCTTGCCCAATGCCACACAGCTAGGTAATTAGTAAGTGTCTGAGACCAGATTTGAACCCAGGTACTCCTGACTAAAGGGCCAGTGCTTTATCCACTGCGCCACCTAGCCACCCCTCTCTTCATTGTTTCTTGCTATATTTTAATGTAAAATTGTTCTCATTCCTCTACCATCCTCTGTGTAAATATTTATAAATTTTTAAAAAAAATTTAAACCCATTAAACATTTTCACCAAAAGATAATTTGTGTAGATACCTTTCCTTTTGCCATTCCTTTCTCCAGTTAATTTTACAGATGAGATATTTAGACAGACTTCAATGGAATTCCAGGGTCTAATAGATTGCAAATGGCCAGATACGAATTTAGGAAAATGAATCTTCCTGCTCTTTCCATCCATTACATTATCTGCCCCTGGTTATTTTCCTAAGTTGTTTACTAATTTTCCATTGCTTTTTTTTAAACCTTGTCTGTTTCCATCTGAATCACAGATTGACTACTAAAATATTTTTTCAAAACAATAGGTACTTTAAATATAATCAATTCATTGTGATACTATTTTATTTTTTTTCCAGTGTAATGTCTCCTTCCTCTCTCTTCTTCATCTCATTAGATTATAGTCTCAAGGTCAGGAACTACATTTTGCTTCTTTTTTTGTAGACTCAGTGCTTATCAGAATGCCCTGTTCATAATAGATTCATAAAAAAATGTTCAGACTGACACCAAAGACACTTAAATGACACAGTGGATAAAGTACTTGAAGACCTGGTCAATTTCAAACTGACCAAATAAATTGTTGATTGATTTACTGATTATATCTTCAAGATACATAGGTGTGAAAGTTCTATATACTATACAAAGATCTGACTTTTCTGTTTTGTAATTCCCATACTATACTATATCTTAATCATCCACTCCTAATCAGTACAGATCCACCAAGTATTAAAATACATTTATTTAAAATGAAGTATCATTTTGAGTTTCTTCTGGAGATGTTTACTTTTTCCTTCATCTGCCACAAATACCATACATCTTATTAACTTCACAGGGGTCATTATGCAAATTTCTCACTTCAGAATTAATAAGCAAGATGGCCTAATGCCCATGCAATTATGTTTGGTTTTTGTTGTGGTGGTGTTGGTTGTTGTTGTTGTCTCTGCATGCAGGCTAAAACCAATTTCATAAGATCTTGAAGTGACATTTTGTGGGATTATATTTTCAGGTTATTCTCAAATTGCTAACTTTTATTCAACTTTGCATTTTAATTTTAGAGGATTTTTCAGAAGAGTCTGATCACTATAAGCTCAAAAATAAGTGAAACTATTTAGAAGTACTCAAACTCAGATGTCTTTGATCTTCCATATCATGAATCAAAATATATTTCTGGATCCTTCATAAAAGAAACAAATTTCCAAATAAAAAAATCAGACTTGTATTTTTAAAAGGTATGTCTTAAAATGTCTTTTTCATTGAATTAGCATTAGTAAGCAAAGAAAGGAGATTTTACAAATTGTCCTTGGAATCAGTAGGATATGGATTCAAGTCCTACTTCTGTCACTAACTAACTACTACCGCCCTATAATCTCATCAAGTTGATCTTTGGAAAGAATATATTATCTCTTGCCAATAATCACTTAATAAATCTATTGAAATTCATTAATGTTTAAATAAATTGCATATCAGTACCTATCCAGCAGATATGATATTGTCTTGGGTTTTGATTTAAGTAAGATAATATAGATTAGCATAATATTACAAAAATTAAGAAACTATAGATCTTCCTCAGAATGAGAAAAAAAGTAGAGTATGCTGGAAATAAGATTTATTTTATGGTAATATGTACCTATAATATTACTTACATTAAAAATATAAAGAACTAAAAAAATAAAAAATTTTTTTTTAATTTTTTAAAAAAAGGCAGCTAAGTGGTGCAGTGGATAAAACACCAGCCCCTGGAGTCATGAGTACCTGGGTTCAAATCCGGTCTCAGACACTTAATAATTACCCAGCTGTGTGGCCTTGGGCAAGCCACTTAACCCCATTTGCCTTGCAAAAACCTAAAGAAAATATAAATAACTAAATTCATAATATAAAATAATATTAAAAATGAGTCATACTCTCTGAACACAGATAAATTAATCTACTAAAATGTAATGTTAGTCAAAATAATCAATAATCACAATACTATTATGACTGTTAATCTCCTTCCATAAACTAAAGGTGCATAATTTTAGTATTAATATTTTATGTTTCTTTTCTAAATATATATTCTTTGCCTTTGTAAACAGAGATGGTATTTTGTTGTTGTTTATAATGGTATTTTGTCCCAATCTGTGATTTCATCTGTGTAGAGAATTCTTGGTGTAAAAAAACTTCTTCCAACAGTGGAGGTTGGCAACTAGTTTCTAGATGATAGATTGTCTTAGAGAATTGGACAAAGATATCAATGAACTTGTCCATGACCTCAAAATTAGTTGACATCAAAGGCATGGTTTGAACCTAGGTTTCTCCATTTCTATTTCATGACTCTTACTTTATGCATGCAAGAATAAGTAAAATTATATTTTTGCATGTTAAACTCAAATAAGCAGTGTGCTATAAATGCAGATTTATATTTACTATAAAATTTCAGTAATTTGAAACTTGTATTTTTAAAAGTATTGTCTTAAAATGTCTTTTTCATTGAATTAGCATTAGTAAGGAAGGAAAGGAGATTTTACAAATTGCCCTTGGAATCAGGAGGATATGGGTTCAACATATAGGTTCTGACATTAACTAAGCAACTGTGAGACCCTGAACAAACCACTCTGTTCTGTAGGCAATAAGCTCTCAGTTTTAAAAAGAATTGCTAAATGTCCTTAGAAGAAGGACTTTTGTTTTCACATATTTTCTACATTGCTTAAAGCTTTGATTTGGTTAGAAAATAAGGAAGATGTATAAAGAACTATTTTTTTGTTTAGATTTATTTACAGTTTCTCTGGACTGTAAGTACTATCTATTCTTGTAAAGGTAAAAAGTTATATGCACATATGTATGTGTTTGCATGTCTGCATATGTATATCTGTATATGCGTAATCATATATACATAGACATGTTTAATATTATCATTCAGAACATGAGATGCTTTTCAATATCATTTTTATAAGAATCATTTATTTTTACATATTTCTTTTGGTTTGCAAATTCTTCTTCCAATTTGATAGGAATACTAAAATTTCTTAAAGTTTTTTCCTTCCTAGGCTCCTTTGATAACTCATTTCTATGTGTTATCTATACCATGTCCCTTAACTATTGATTTTCCAGTTTTTCTTCTCCTTCTTTATTTTATTTCTTGGCAAACTCATTAGCTTCCTTGGGTTTAATTACCATTATCAATCCATATAAATGTTTATGGTACAGACATTATATATATATATATATATATATATACATATATGTATATATATTATATGTAATTATGTATTGTGTACACACACAAACAAAAAACTCTATATAGGTTATACATAGTTCTAATTGTTCTGTAAGCTTTTGCATCTCATCTATACTTTCTTAGCAGATATCTCAAACTGAATTTTCAAGAGTCATTTCAAACTTCATTTGTCCAAATCTTAATTCACTGTCTTCGACCCTGAACTCTTCCTTCTTCTAAACTTCCCTATTTCTACAAATACCATCCTTCCAATTAGCTATTTTTGTATCCTAGCAATTATCCTTCACTTTGCACTCTTCCAAATCCTTTATCTATATCTAAATCTATAGATCTATCTATCTATCTATCTATCTATCTATCTATCTATCTAAATATCTCCAATCAATTGCAAAGCTTATGGCTCTACTTATAAAAAGTTTTTTACATTCAACTATTATTTTTACTTACTTAGCTATTATCTTACATTATAATTTTATCACAACAGCTATAGATTATTAAAAGAACACTACTTAGTTTTTAGTTTCACTTTACCTTTAGCTTTAGTTTCATTGACTCAATACCCCACTATTTTTTACCTTTCTATGTAATTCTATCAAAATAATTTTGTGTGAAGATCTTACTCGTCTTCAAGTTAAATGTAGTTTTCCTATTTAACTCTCATGACCTTTTGAGCTTTTACTCTTCTTTTCCTAAAAGCATGATTACTGCCTCTGTTTTATTATAATTGTCTGATTTAGTTAATTTTATTTCATTTTTATTCCTCTGTCTGGTTTTTTATTCTTTTTGTTTGTTTGTTTTTCACAAATATTGTTGCTTTTTTATTCATTTACCATTTTCTCTAATTTTATTGGGTTGCTTAATCCATTGATATTTAGGATTATAAATATTAGTTCTGCTTTTTCCTACATGTATGTTTATTATTAGTATTATTATTACTATTATTATTATTACCTTGTTTTAATAAGCCAGGAACATATGCCTTCTCTTAATATTGATTCTGTTCTACTATCCTAGGTTTAACCTTTAAATTTGAAAATTGTTTCTTCAAATCTATTCAAAGCTGATGGTAGGAAGTGGAACACCAAATACAGAAAATAAAAAAATTAGACCAAATTGAAAAATAAAAGGAAAAAAATAGAGAAATAATTCAAGAATGTTAGACTGGATGCTTAAGAGTTTATATTTCATTTGATAGCAAGTAGTGAATCTTTGAGGAGTTAGATGGTGTAGTGAATAGAACAACAACCCTGAAATCAGGAAGACTAATTTTCCTGAATTAAAATTTCACTTAAGATACTTACTAGCTGTATAATCCTGGGGAAGTAACTGAATTATACCTGGAGAAGAATAACTATCCATTCTATTATCTTTGCCAAGAAAACCCCAAAAAGGGTAACAAAGATGTGAACATGACTTAAAATAACTGAACAACAACAAAAAAGGAATATTTTAAATGATTTTATCAAGTGAGTGACAGGGTCACACTCTTAGTTTAGGTAAATTATTTTGGAAATAAAATGACAGATAAATTAGGGAGGGGAGAGATAGAAAACACTAAATCCAATTAAGAGCTATTCCTCTGGTTTAGCTAAGATTTGATATGGGCCATGAAGAAAGGTGATCACTTTGTGATAGGAAAGTAAAGGAGATAAAGTAGGAAGAGTTGATGGTAGTTTAGAAGTTCTATGCCTTTATGTCTAGAATTGTAATGTACTCAAAAGAAATAGGGTAAGCACAGGAAAGGACAGCTGAAATGGAAGATAACTGAATTTCAGTTTGAATGTGCTCTATTTTAAAAGACATTTGGTAATGTAGAACTGGAGGACCTATACTATGGATGGAGAGAACTAGTAATCATTGAGATAGATATGATGTTTAAACCCCTGAAAAATAATGAAGTCATAGAGCAGAGGCTTAGTGATAATGAGAAATCTTTTCCAAATGTAAGATCTATAATTCTGAGTAAATTTTAATATATGGTATCCTACTACCTCCTTTCTCAACTGAGGAGGATCATCTCCAGTAGTTGTCATCTATATTGGAACACTGGCCTTAGATGTCTCTAGAGGAGGAAGCTAGGTCAGTGATTTTACAAAGCCCACCGATACTTAAATCATTTAAAAGCCATGGTATCACATCCCTGATGTTATAATCTTCTCCTAGAATGAAGAGAAAAACAAGAACAACCAAGAATAAACTATCTCAAACAGAGTTCTTCACAGGGTTTTTCATTATTTATCTGCTCTTTTGTCCTCTAATTTATTCCCTAGTATTCTTCAATAGTGCTTCTTATTTTAAAAAATGATTCTTATATTTTAACCAGGAAACTGTTATCACTGTCCTCTAAAACCTCATTAGTGAGAGTTTGATATCTTCCCTAACTGAATCTTTGATTCAAAATGAGGTAAATAACTTCTACCAAGTACTATGGTTATCTTGACTTGGTCTTTCCAGTGTTGCAAGAAAGAACACTTATTCAATAAAGACTCAATTTATTCATTCAAATTACATATATCCTATAACTTCACTTTTAAAGGGATTTTTATAAAGACCCATTAAATTCATTCATAGAAATGATTACACCAGCAATTTAGGGGAGTGATCTTATTTCAAAGGTTAAAAATTTGACTAATTAAAGAAAGAATGGGTGATATATTTACCTTTTAAGATAGATGACTAATTTCTAGAAATCTATAGCTCTCTGAATTTGAAAAAGTTTTTGAGTTCAGTACATTTTGTAGCTGATATATGTATATATATATATATATATATATATATATATACATATATATATATATGCTAAATGTATACAGAGAGCTTTATTGCCATCAATGATGGGCATCAGGCCCTAAGAAACATTCCAATGTGCCAAAATAATATATATGTACTTTAAAAGCAAATTTGGCATTTTGCCATAGAGTTTTTAAAGAACTACCAACAAATTCCTTGCCAAAGGACTTAATAACCACACTGAAGATCTGACCTTAATTGTTTTCATTTATCTGCTACCCTTGCAAATGCATCTTCTAATGCCATCAAGAAAAGAAAGAAGAGATGTTTTAGTAAAATCTTTAATTAGGTTTGTGGAGATGAAAGAAAAAATTCAGAAGCTCTCAGTAAATACACATGATTTTTGCAAGTCAAAAGTTATTTATGGTAATTGGCAATGGAGAAAGCAATGGAACAAAGCATTCAGGGGTAAGCAGAGTAAAAGTTACATCTAAGATGCATAATCAGGATAATTATCTCCTTTTACACAAATGTGTCCATTTTCATCCTTAGAGCAGCATTCAATAAAAACTGCATCTACATATTCCAAGGTTAGAGTAACTTCTGTCAATAATCAATAATCCATTTAGGAAACCAGAAATCACAGATTTCTTACAGGTATGATTGTAGAATTAAATGATCTGGATTAGTTCATATGAATAAACATATTCAACTGAAAACTTTTGAATACTTGAGAGAAAACATATAAACTAATAATGTGACACCTGATCTGGAATGAAATCTGACCAAAAGAGGTTTGCTATAGCCTTAGGAATTCCCAAAGCCTTATCTTTCATAGAAATCAAACCAAGATGAGTGACATAAAGCAAAGAAAAACTAATTAACTCTAAAAGCTACCCCTTAAAATAAACAGCATGTCATTGACACCATGTAAACAGTTAACAGATTTCGTTTGAAACACCCATTCTATTTTCAGGAAAGATGTAAAATGCTAAGCAAAAGCTCACTTCAGGATGTGTGTTTTTAGCCTAGGGAGAGAGAGTAAAAAAATCAGAGATGTCAGACCATACTAGATAAAAAAAATCTAGAATTAAAAACCCAGATTTCAGCAAGGATTTTTTTAAAATAGTGATTATCATTATCTAAGATATTTTACTCATCAGATTCTTGCTTCTTTAATGGAACTTCTGTACAAGTTCACATCTTAACTGAAAATAAAATCACATGTCAGTAAATTATGTTATAAGAGTATTTCTATATTATTAGAACTCTTCCAAGTCAAAGTTAATGGTTCAAAATATGTTGGACTCTATCTGATTCAAAATAAAATATAGCATACTGATGGAAATTAGACATTCTGTAGAAATTTGATGTGATCCTGATACACACTAATAGCTTATAATATAAAAATTTTGATTAAAATAATTCCAAAATTAAATTCCAATCTTCAGTTATATAATTAGTCCCAGGGATGATGCAATTCAAAGATTTTTTTTAAATCTTTATAGCAAGAAACACTGCTTATGACCCTGAGCAATAATTAGCAGTTAGACCAGGGTAATTAAAACAGCTCAGAATGAATTATTGAATCTTCTTGGTTCTTTTTCCTTAATATTTAAAGAAGACCATGACATCACAATGGCATGACATGCAGTAGAATTGGATTTGAGAGCAAAGTCACTGGCTTCACTTTCTCCTTTGAAACCATCAGGGTCCAGTGGTCAGATATGGTTCAGGATGACTGGAAGTGGCCCTGGATGAGAGACAACCAGGTGACTTGTTCAAGGTCACCTAGTTAGTAAGAATAAAGTGTCAGGAAACAAATTTGAACTTTGGTCCTCCTGATTGCAAGGCTGGTAGTCTATTCTCTTCATTAGCTAATGTTCATAGGGAATGTTAGAGATGGAGGACACTTCAGAAATCTAATCCAATGTTTACTTTAAAGAAGACATCAATACACAGATCATTAAGGGTTAATGTGGAGGGTTGCTTATTTTTTGTTTACTTTCTCAGTCACTGAAATTGATTTGGCTTGCTTGCCAAAGTTTATATAAACAATGAAGATCAGAACCATAATTAGAATTCAAGTCTGCTGAGCAATCAATCTATGCCATTTCCATTATTCTCAGTTTCTACACAGCTTTCTTTTTTTATATACTCTAAAGGTCGTGCTCTAAAGTGAGATAAAATACTCACTATCCTAATTAGATGAGCTCTGACCCTAACAATATGATACCCTAGGTAAATACTTTTCTCTAAATGTCTAAATAAGAATAGTGTTCACAAAATTTAACACTCGCTGATGTGAGGAGAGTACACAGAGGATCAAAAACTAAAATGGGAAATGAAGCTATTAACTTTATCCTAAATATATTTCTTACATTTCTAAAGAAGCATCATGTGGAGGGCAGAGACAAGATGCTGCCATGAAGGCAGCATTTCCTGGGAAGTCATTTCCCCCCAAAATTCAAAAGCCAATAAATTCTGACTGTAGCCAAAATTTAGAGGAACAGAAACCACAGAAACATTGAGTGATACATTTTTCCCAGTCCAAGATAACTTAGAAGTTCTGCAGGAAAGGTGTGTTTCACCAGGACAGGAAACATATAAAGCTCCTGTCACAGACCAGCCCAGGAATAGCTTGAAGGGGTGGGGAGCGAATTCTGCCTCACCAGAATGAGTGTAGAGTGAGGGAGCACTAGCCGCAGGTGCAGCAAGAGTCTGAAGAAAGTAGCCTGCATCCACAGAGCAAAGCCCACAGATGGTAAGGGGGTCAGGGTAGACTGCAGAAATTTCTCTGCTCTCCCTCAGGGTAGGACTCTACTGTTTGCCTACACTGAGATACAGGTTGCAGTTTGGGCTTCCATACTAACAAAACCAAGCAGGACCTGTCCTTACAGCTCCAGGGCAGAGGGAAGTGAGGTGGTCATCTACATATCAAGGCATAGGCAGCATAAGACATTTGGGGAATAAAGGTCCCAGTGGGGTGTCCACCACCCAAAAAACAAAGCTGTCTTAGGCTGAGGAAATAATCAAAAAACAGAAAAAGAAGAATCTGACCATGGAGAACTACATTAGTTACATGGAAGATCAAAACACATACTCAGATGATGACAAAATTGAAGCTTCTGCCAAAACCTCCAAGAGAAATAGAGAATGGGATCAGACTATGGATGAGCTCAAAAAGGACTTTAAAAAGCAATTAAAAGAGGTGGAGGAAAAATAGGGAGGAGAAATGAAAGCAATGCAGAATAATCATGAGAACCAATTCAACAGCTTGGTGAAAGAAATACAAAAAAATACTGAAAAAAAATATGTTAAAAATCAGTTTAACACTAATGGAAAAAGCAAAACAAAAGGCAAATGAAGAGAAGAATGCCTTAAAAACAGAATTGACTAGCTGCAAAGTGAGATAAAAAAGCTCTCTGAAGAAAAAACTCCTTCAAATGCAGAAAGGAAGCTGACGACTTTTGCAAGAAATTAGGAAGAACTAAAACTCTTCCAAAATAGCCAAAACCTAAAGAAAATGTGAAATATCTCAATAGAAAAGCAACTGACCTCAAAAACAGATCCAGAAGAAGTAATTTAAAAACTAATGGGCTGGATTGCGACAAGAAAGGATCGTGTCTTAGGTGCTCTCTCATAAAACTAATAAGCTAAGGACTCTAACTAAATTTTCAAGAGACAGAACCCACAGAGGGACCCAGTGAGACAGTTCTCCTACTGAAGGTAACCTGGAAAAGAGCAGAAAGGCTCTGCTCGCTGGGGTTGGAGGGGAGGCCCACCAGAGGGGTGGCCCGCCAGAGCCAAAGAACTTCAGCCTCCTGGATGCAGCTCCAGGGAGCTGGGAGCCATGGATCACAGCGGGGTGGGGGGGGGAGTTTCCTGAGCTATGCCCCAGGGAGTACCGGGCACAAGTTTGGGGAACAGCAGGGCACCTCTGCCACAGTGAGCACATGGAGCCCAGCCCTCAGGGCACACAACGAGAAGCATGGCCACCACAGTCCAGATCCAGGAACAGAAGCAGGTGGATCTGGCAATCAGGAGCCACCAGGGCATGAGCCCATCAAACCTAGTGAGGGGAGTGAAGAGAAAGACTGCCGAGCTCTGCCCCTAGAAAAGGACTCTGGAACTCTGACCACATTCAGATCCTGATCACAGTAGAACCCCCCCGCCACAGAACAGCAGCGTCCCCCCCACCTCAGGCCCATGGCAGAGGGGGGCACATATGGTCATTCACAGACCAGGAGGGAGAACAGAGCCTCACACACTGAGATCTTTGTGGGAGTGTCCCAAAAGCTCAGGAAGCACCCCAAAAACAGGCTTAGGCTGGAAAATGAGCAAGCAGAGAAAAAAGAGAAACACCAATGAGAAATATTTTGCATATGAGCCCAAGAAGGATCAAAATACTCAGTCTGAAGATGAGGAAGCACAAGCTCCTGCATCTAAAGACTCCAAGAAAACCAAAAATTGGTCTCAGGCTATGACAGAGCTCAAAAAAGACTTTGAAAATCAAATGAGGGAGTTAGAAGAAAAACTGGGGGAAAAAATGAGAGAGATGCAGGAAAAACATGAAAATGAAGTCAGCAGCCTAGTCAAGGAAATCCAAAAACATGCTGAAGAAAATAACATGCTAAAAACCAGCTTAGGTCAAATGGATAAAACAGTTCAAAAAGTTATTGAGGAGAAGAATGCTTTAAAAAGCAAAACTGGCCAGATGGAAAAAGCGATAAGAAAACTCTCTGAGGAGAACAAATCCTTCAGACAAAGAATAGAA
Organism: Macrotis lagotis; assembly: GCF_037893015.1. Lineage (NCBI taxonomy): Eukaryota > Metazoa > Chordata > Mammalia > Peramelemorphia > Peramelidae > Macrotis > Macrotis lagotis. The sequence continues at coordinate 675,583,457 of NC_133658.1, forward strand.
TTCAGGGAGATTGATGAATTTACTAAGTTTACTAAAAATTTACCAAATTTACTAAAAATTTACCAAATTTACCAAAAAATGAAAAATTAGAAGAAAATGTGAAATATCTCATTGAAAAAACAACTGATATGGAAAACAGACTTAGAAAAGATAATTTAAAAATTATTGGAATACCTGAAAGTCATGCTGAGGAAAAGAGCCTTGACATCATTTTCAAAGAATTACTACAGGAAAATTGCCCTGTTATCCTAGAAGCAGAGGGAAAAATAGAAATGGAGAGAATCCACGGAACCCCTGAGAAAGAGATCCCAAAAAACCAACCTCTAGGAATATTATAGCCAAGTTCCAGAACTCCCAAGTCAAAGAGAAAATATTACAAGCAGCCAGAAAGACACAGTTCAAATATCATGGAACTGCAGTCAGGATCACACAGGACTTAGCAGCAACTACATTGGAAGTTCATAGGCTTTGGAATATAATATACCAGAAGGCAAAAAAGAGCTTAGAATGCAGCCAAGAATCAACTACCCAGCAAGGCTGAATGTCCTCTTCCAGGGAAAAAGATGGACTTTCAATGAACCAGGGGTATTTCAAATGTTCCTTTTGGAATGGCCAGAGCTGAACAGAAGGCTTGATCTTCAGATACAGAACTCGGGTGAAGCATAGAGATTGGAGAAGAAGGGGAAAATGTGAGGGACTTAATGATAATGAACTGCATGTATTCCTGCATAGAAAAATGACACTGATAATACTCATATGAGCATTCTCAGTAAATAGAGCATGTAAAGGGAGCTTTTATAGTTGAAGCACAGGAGAAAGCTGAATTCGAAGATAAAAAATGGTGTAAAAGTGGAGTCAATAGAAAAAAAGGGAAATGTAATGGGAGAAAGAAAAAGGAGAATAAGAATAGGCCAAGATATTTCATAAATCAAGATTTTTCTTTATTACAATGGGCTATTGCAATGATATGGAAGGGAGGAAGGCAAGGGGAAGTAAGGGAATCTTCACTCTCATCAGAGGTGGTTAGGAAAGGAAACAGCATATATACTCAATGGGGTATAGGCATCTGGAGGTAAGAAGCAGAGGAGGGGGGCAGGCGGAAGGGGGAATGTGAGCGATGGAGGAGAGGATGGACCATGGTGGGGAGAGTGGTCAGATATAACACATTTCCTTTTTTACTTCTTGCAAGAGGCTGGGATTGGATGGCCTGTCCAGGTCCATAGGGCCAGGTGGATGCTGGGCCTAAGGTGTGGTATGGGGGCTCAGAGCCTCTTGACTCCAGAGCCAGGGATCTGTCTGCTGTACCAATCAACTACCCTACAGCAGAGTCTGAGTGAAAGGAGAGAGAGGAAATATAGTACATTGTAGTGGAGAAATATGAAAGGAGGGAGTTACGATCAGCAATGGAAATGGTGGAAAAATATGGAAGTAACTTGTGCCATGGACTTATCGTAAAGAATGTGATCCAGGGGCGGCTAGGTGGCACAGTGGATAAAGCACCGGCCCTGGAGTCAGGAGTACCTGGGTTCAAATCCAGTCTCAGACAATTAATAATTTTCTAGCTGTGTGGCCTTGGGCAAGCCACTTAACTCCCCTTTTCCTAAAAAAAAAAAAATGTGATCCACCCCCAACAGAGGTGTTGGTTTTTGGAACAAAGACTCAAGTACATTTTTATTATTATTTTTTTTTGGGGTGGTGCAGGGCAAATGGGGCTGGGTGGCCTGCCTGGAGCCACATAGTAGGGTGTCTGAGGCCAGATTTGGACCCAGCTCTTGGCCCAAGGGCCATTGCTCTGTCCACCACCCAGCCACCTCTTCTATTATTACCACTTTATTTTATTTTGGGTCTTTTTTTTTTTTTGGTTTTTGCAGGGCAGTGGGCTTTGGGTGGCTTGCATGTCACACGGCTGGGTGATTGTTGGGTGTACAGGGCTGGATGTGGGCTTGGATGCTCATGGCTCCAGGGCTGGTGCTCTGTCCATTGCACCACCTGGCCATACCTACAATTATGACTATTATTTTTTTTAATTTTTAATTTTTTTCTCTCTCCCTTTTACTTTATCACTCAAGCAAGTCTATATTTATGGGGGGAGGGGGTATTTCATTTGCTCATTTTGTTAATGTAAAAAAATATTATTTGTACAAAATGAGAATAAATATTAAATAAAAAAATATTAAATATTAAAATAAATATTAAATAAAAAATATAAAAGAAAAAAGATTACAAACTCTAAAAAAAAAATCATGGCTATCTGAAAGCTACAATCAGGACAAGAGCCTAGACTTCATTTTTCCAAGAAATAATACAGCAAAATTGCCCTGAGATCCTAGAAGCAGAGGGTAAATTAGAAATTGAGGGAATTCACCAGTCACCTCCTAAAAGAAGTCCTCTCAGAGGTTCTAGGTCTCTCTGAGTTAGAGTCTTTTCCTTCCAAGAATTTTTCTATGGATCCATCTTTCTGCTGACCCTTCTTCATTTTGCTGAGACCTTGATTTGGGGGAGTGCAATTTCTCTGGCTGACCAGTAGGAGGTGTTGGTTGCTTTCTCTGGAGTGTCTGTGACCTTGATTGAGGCCTTCTCCCTTAGTTTGAAGGGAGGGGTTGGAGCTATGGAATCCTTTTGCCTTCACTCACTGGAGGGTTTTACCCTGGGGTCAGGTGATTCCTCTCCCTATTGTCAGCTGGGCTGCTTCTTCTGCTCACACACCTGTGCCTGAGGCAGAAGTAGTCTGCAATTATTTGTTCCAGGAAGAGGCCTCAGCAGCAATGGAGGTGTGGACTCAGAGTTCCTTAGACCAGAGTAGCACAGGAATTCTACCCCTAGCCCTGTTCCAGAGGGTCAGAGCCCACACCAGAGCCTCTGCTCCGGAGTTGACTAAAGCCCCCCCCCCCCCCCCCACCCCCGTGCAATCTAGCCCCACTGCTGATCCAACAGGTCCAGCTCTCTGGCCCTCAGACTCCCCAGCTCCAATTCAGCTGCTAATCTGGATGATCCAATGCTGATCCCCACTCTGTGCCCAGACTCACCTGCCTGAATTCACCCAATGCTGCTGCAGGAGACAAATCCTGAGGTAGATGTTCTTTCTCCTGGCTTTTCTTTCTGGGTTTTGTAGTTCAGATTTCTGTTAAGAAGTTTGTTTCATATGATAGATCACTAGACTTGTCTGTCTCTCTCCACCTGTCATCTCTACGCCATCTTAGCAGGAAGTCACCCTGAAAGATATCCCAAAAGAAAAACTTCCAGGAATATTATAGCCAAATTCCAAAACTCCCAAATCAAATAGAAAATTCTAAAAGATGCCAGAAAGAAACAATTCAACTACCGAGGTTCCATAGTCAGGATTACACAGGATCTGGCAGCATCTACATTAAAGACTCATAGGTATAAGAATATGATATTTCCGGAAGGCAAAAGATCTTGGTTTACAAGTGAGAGTCAACTACTCAGCAAAACTGAACATCCTCTTTCAGGGGAAAAGATGGACTTTCAATGCAACAGAGGACTTTCAAACTTTCCTGTTAAAGCAACCAGAGCTGAACAGAAAGTTTGATCTCCAAGTACAAGACTCTGGTGAGCCATGGAGGGATTAGAAAAAAAAAGGACTAACTATGAGGAACTTAATGATGTTGAACTGTTTGTATTCCTGCATGGGAAGAAGATAATGATAAATCATATGAACTTTCTCATTTACAAGAGCAAATAGAAGGAACATATACATATAGGACATGGGAAGGAGTGGAATATAATGGTATAATATAGTAAAAAGATGGAGTCAATGAGTAATAAAGAAAAGTACAGGGAGAAGGGAAAGGAGATGAAGAATGGACTAAGATATTTCACATGACTCAAGAAAAAAACTTTTTCAATGGAATGGAATGGGGGGAGCAAGGCGGAATGAGTGATGGCTTAGAGAGGACATAACTTGCATACTTAATAGGGTGTATAAGTCTATCTTAGCCTAGAGAAAAATGAGAAGAAAGGGATGGGATTGGGGCAATGGGGGGAAGGAAAGGGGGAATAGTTGATAGAAGCAAGGGAAAATAGAGGGAGAGGGTACTCAGATACAACACACTTTTGAACAGGGACAGGGTGAAAGGGGAGAGAGAACAGAATAAATGATAATTGGAAGGAATAGCATGGAGGGGAATACAGCTAGTAATAGCACCTGTGGGGAAAATATTGAAGCAACTTCTCTGGTGGTCTTATGATAAATTAAGTAACTCACCCCAGAGACAAAACCACTGGAATCTGAACACAGAGTGAAGTACATTTTTTTCTTTCTCACTATTCTTGAGGATTTTCATATATTTTGGGGGGGGTTACTCTCACAGCAAGATTATTGAATGATATAAAAATAAATAAAGCGAAAAATAGATCTCATTAAAAGAGAAAAGGCAGGACATTTTACCCTCCTAAAATGTACTATGGACAATAAAGCGGTTTCAGTCCTAAATATGTATGCATTAAGTGGTATGGCATCTAAATTTTTAGATGAGAAGTTGATGAGTTACAGGAAGACATGGACAATAAAACTTTACTGGTGGGAGACTTCAATCTCCCTCTCTCAGAATTTGATAAAATTTTACCATAAAAATAAACAAGGAGGTAAACAGAATGTTAGAAAACTTAGACATGATAGACATTTCAAAAAAAATTAAATGGGGATATAAAGGAATATACCTTTTTACTGTAGTACATGGTATTTTCCACAAAAATTGACCATATACTAGGGCATAAAAATCTCATGACTAAATTCAGAAAGGTAGAAATATTGAATGCATCATTTCCTAATCATGATGCAATTAAAATCATTTGCAATAATGGGTCATGGAGAGGAAAAAAACTTAAAACTAATTGAAAGCAAAATAAGCTCATTTCAAAGAATAAGTACATCAAACAGTAAATTATAGAAAGAATTAGTGATTTCATCCAAGACAATGACAATAATGGACACCATGGGATCTAGACAAATCAGTCATTAGGGACTATATTATACCTCTAAATGCTTACATGAACAAAACAGAGAACAAGGAAATCAATGAACTGAGCACATAACTAAAAAACTTAGAGAAGTACAAATTAAAAACCCTTAAATAAATACCAAATTAAAAATTCTAAAATTTAAAGAAGAAATTAATAAAATTGAAAGAAAGCAAAGAAGCTATTGAATTAATAAATAAAACCAAGAGTTGGTTTTATGAAAAACTCAATATGATAGATAAACTTTTGGTTAAATAGATTATAAAATAAAGAAGAAAACCAAATTACTAGTATCAAAAATAAAAAAGATTAATTCACCACCAATGAGGAGGATATTAAAATAATTATTCAGAACTATTTTACCCAACTGCATGCCAATAAATTTGACAGCCTAGTGAAATGAATGTTTACAAAAATATAAATTGTCCCAGTTAAATGAAGAGGAAAATAAATAGATAAATAAATAAATAAATAAATAACCCATTCACCAAAAAGAATTTCAAAAAGCCATCAATGAACTCCCTAAGAAAAATCTCCAGGGCCAGATGAATTCACTGGTGAATTCTATTAACCATTCAAGCAACAATTATTTCCAATTCTATATAAACTATTTGGAAAAATAGGTGGAGATGGATATCTTCCTAATTCCTTCTATGACACCAATATGGTGCTGACACCTAAACCAGAAAGAGTCAAAGCAGAGAAAGAAAATCATAGACCAATTTCCCTAATGGTTATGGATGCAAAAATCATAAATAAAATATCAAAGTGATTGCAGCAAGTTATCACTAGAATAATACACTGTAACCAGGCAGGAATAATTCCAGAAATACAGGGTGGGTTCAATTTTAGAAAACACTCTCACTATAATTGACTATATCAATATAGAAATAGCAGAAATCTTATGAGTAGGTCTTTAGATGCTGAAAATGTCTACTAAAATATATCACCCACTCCTACTAAAAGCTAGAGAGTATGGGAATAAATGCAATTGTCCTTAAAATGAAAAGCAGTTTCTATCTATTGCAATTGATTTCAATTGTCTTATATGCAATGGGGATAAACTAGAGGCATTCTCAATAAGATGAAGGGTGAAATATGGATACCTATTATCACCACTACTAATCAATATTGTATTAAAAATGTTAGCTTCAGCAATAAGAGAAGAAAAAGAAATTCAAGAAAATGGAATTGGGAAGGAAGAAACAGAACTCTCACTCTTTGCAGATGGCATGATGATATATCCAGAGAACACAAAAAATCATCCTAAAAAGGACTAGAAACAAATAGCAAATTTAGCAAAGTTGTAGGATATAAAAAATAAACCCACTTATATCCTCAGTATTTCTATATATTATCAGCAAAATAACAGCAGTAAGAATTAGAAAGAAAGTATTATCAGAATTAAATCAGTCAATATAAAATACTTGGGAGACTATCTACCAAGGCTGTTCATAATCTCTATGAAAACAACTACAAAATTCTTTTCACATAAATAAAATCAGACCTAATAATTGGGCAAATATCAAGTGCTCATGGATAGATTTAACTAATATAATCATAATGACAATTCTACCTAAATTAAACTACTTATTTGCTGCCATACCAATCAAACTTAAAAAAAATACATTAGTGAGCTAGAAAAAATAATTTAATATGAAGAAACAAAAACGTCAAGAATATCAAGGGATTTAATGAAAAAAGGTAAAAGAAAGTAGTTTAGACTTAACAGATCTTAAATTACATTGCAAACTATTAGTCATCAGAGCTGTCTTATACTGGCTAAGAAATTGAGTGGTGCATCAGTGGAACAGATTAGGTGCAAAAGAAACAGCAAGAAATGATTATAGTACTCTATTGTTTGATAACCCAGAGTCCAGCTTCTGGGATAAGAACTCACTCTTTGATAAAAACTATTGAGAACTGGAAAATAATATGGCACAAATTAGGATTAGATCACCATCTCACACTCTATACCAAAATAACATCAAAATGAATGCAAGATTTATACATACAAGGCAATATTATAGGCAAATTAGGAGACCAAAAAATAGCTTACCGGTAAGATCTATGGAAAAGGAGTCAGTTTATGACCAAGGAAGAGATGGAGAACATTGGAAAAAAGCAAATTGGATAATTTGAATATGGTAAATTAAAAAAAAAACCTTTTACAGAAACAAAACCACTCTAAACAAGATCCAAAGAAATGTAATAAATTGGGAAATGATGTTTACAACTAGTTTTGTGACAAAGGATTCATTTATAAAATATATAGTGAACTGAGTCAAAATTAAGGAAAAAAAAAACCAAGCCACTCCCCAATTGGCAGTCAAGCAACATGCAAAGACAATTTTTCAGATGAGGAAGTCAAAGTTATATATAATCATATGGAAAAAAATATTCTAAATCATTACTGATAAAATAAATGCAAATTACAGAATCTCTGAAGTACCACCTCATACCTCTCAGATATAACCAGAAAGGATAATGATCAATGTTGGAGGGGATGTGGGAAATGTCAGAAACTAAGGCATTGTTGGTGGGGCTGTGTACTGATCCAACTTTTCTGAAGAGTAATTTGGAATCATGCCCAAAGCTAATAAAATTGTGCATACCCTTTGATCCAGCAATATCACTACTGGGTCGGGGTGGCTAAATGGTGCAGTGGATAGAGCACCGGCCCTGAAGTCAGGGGTACCTGATTTCAAATCTGGCCTCAGACAATTAATAACTACCTAGGTGTGAGGTCTTGGGCAAGCCACCTAACCCTATTGCCTTGCAAAAAAAACATAAAAAAAATCACTACTGGGTCAATACCTTTAAAAGTCTTCATATGCAAAATTGTTTATAGCAGCACTGTTTGTGGTGTCAGAGAACCTGAAATCAAAAGGATATGCATCAGTTGTGGAATACATGAACAAATTGTGGTATATGTATATGATGGAACACTATAGTTCTATTAGAAATCACGAGGGATGGGATTTCAGAGAAGCCTGGAAAATTTTGTATGAATTGATGCTGAGTGAGATGAGAAGATCCAGAAGAACATGGTAGAAACCCCAACAGCAACATGGGGTGATGATCAAACTTATAGACATGCTCACTCCATCAGTGTAACAATCTGGGACAATTTTAGGGGTTCTGTGATGGACAATACCATCTATATCCACACAAAGAACCATGGGGTTTAAATGAAGACCAAAGATTATTATCTTCAATTTTTAAGAAACTCATATTATGGATTACATAATTTTGCTATCTATAATATTTTCTTAAGGATATTTTATAATATTCACCTATTTTTTTAGCATTCATCCATATTAATATATACATATATATATATGTATATGTATATATATATATATATATATACATATACATATATACATATACATATATATATATATTTAAGTTATAGAATTTCTTTCCTCTTCCCCCCCTGCCCTCAGCTGGGAACAATCAGTTCAACTCTCTCTCTCTCTCTCTCTCTCTCTCTCTCTCTCTCTATATATATCTATATATCTATATATATATATATATATATATATATATATATACACACACATATATCGATAAACATGTTTACATATTACTCATTTTCAGTATGAGGAATTAAAGAGAAAGAGGTACACAAAGAGATAATTCTTATAAAGTGTTGTTCATCAGATTCTGAAGGAGTTTTTTTTTTTTGGTTTTGTTTTTGTTCCTCTGGATGTTGATAACATTTTCCAAAGCTGGACTAAAATGATTTTCTCTGAACTCTGAGATGCTTCCTTCGAGGTTGATCATCTCACAACGTTGGTTCTGCTCTCTTGCTTAAGCGTCAGATCCTGTTACTCATTCCATGCTTCTCTGGAGTCTGACCATTTATAGTTTCTTTTTTTTTAAGGTTTTTGTAAAGCAAATGGGGTTAAGTGGCTTAACCAAGGCCACACAGCTCAGTAATTATTAAGTGTCTGAGGTCGGATTTGAACTCAGATACTCCTGACTCCAGGGCCGGTGCTCTATCCACTGCGCCACCTAGCCACCCCCGTTTATGCTTTCTTATAGAACAATAATATTCCATAAAATTCAATACCATAACTTGTATAGTCATCCCCTAATTGATGGGTATTCCCTCAATTTCCAATTCTTTGTCATTACAAAAAGAGCTGCTGTTAATATTTTGGAACATGTGTGACTTTTGCCATTTTTTTTATGATTTCTTCTGAATATAGACCTAAACTTGGAATTGCTGAGTCAAAGGGAATGAATATTTTTATTGCTCCTTGGGCACAGTTCCATTTTGCTCTCCAGAACTGTTGGATCCATTTACATCTCCATCAGCAAAGCATCAATATCTCAATCCTTCCTCGAACTCTCCAACATTGATCATTTCCCTTTTTTTCATCTTGGCCAGTCTTAGGTATTTTGTGATGCCTCCTAGTTGTTATAATTTGCTTTTCTCCAATCAATAATGACCATTTTTCAAATAATTATATGTAGCTTAAATTTCTTCATTTGAAAGGTGTCTACTAATATCCTTTAACCTTATCAATTAGGGAAAGACTTGTAATCCTATAAATTTGATGCAATTAATTGTTAACATTGTTTCCCAGTTTTCTGTTTCCTTTAATTTTTGTAGCTTTGATTTTATTAGTACAAAATTAGTACAAAATTAGTACAAAATTAGTACAAAAACTTTTTAATTTCTTATAGTCAAAATCATCCATTTTGTAACTCTTATTCTTGCTTGGTCATAAATTTGTCCCCTTTCCATAGATATGATAGATAAGTATTTCTTGTTATATTCATCTATGGTGTCTCCCTTTGTGTCTACATCCCGTAAATATTTTGACTTTACTTTGGTATAGGGTATTAGATATGGGTCTATGCCCAGTTTTTTCCATACTATTATTTAGATTTCCCAACAATTTTTGTGAAATAGTGATATCCCAAGATATCCCAGAAGCTGATTTCTTTGGGTTTGTCAAAAAAATAGATTGCTGTAGTCATTTACTGAAGTTAATTTTGAACCTATCCTAATGCATTTTATTTCTTAATCAGTACCAAACAGTTTTGATAACTGTTGTTTTACAGTATAGTTTTAGCTCTGGTAGGGATAGGCCACCTTCCTTTACATTTTTTTTTATCATTTCCCTTGCTATTCTTGACCTTTTGCTGCTCCAGTAAGGCTATGTTTTGTCTCTCAAAATATTCAATTTTGACATATGCATATCATGGAAACAAATATAAAGACTATCAGACTTCCTTATGTTAGAGGGAGGGGGGAAGAACAGAGGGAGGGGGGAAATTGTAAAATTCAAAACCTTGCAGAAATGATTGGTAGAAACTACTCTTGGATATAATTGGAAAACAAATAAAATATTTATATTTAAAAAAGAATCAGTATACAACCTAATTTTCCTGGAGTCTTTAATTCCATTTAGGTATATTAAATAAATTTTATATTATTCAAGATTATTAGTCATATTAAATTGCTTTTTCCATCCTTCCTCTGATTATATATTTTTTTAATTTTGTTATTGCTCTGTTAATACACTAGTAAATAAGGTAGAGCCATTTGTTTGGGATTTTTTTAGGGTGAGGGAATAAAAAGTTTTGTGGTTTAACTATATTTATAGGAGATCAAGATTTCTAAATAATCGTGTGCTATATAAACCCCCACACTCTATATATTTCCTCCCTTTTTGCACCCTTTCATCTAACAATTAAACAAAGAAGGCATTAAGTGTATAATTGGGGGAAAAGGTGGCACAGTAGAAAGAATGTTGGACCTGGAGTTAGGAAGATATCTTTCTGAGTTCAAATCTGACCTCAAGACATTTACTAGCTATATGACTCATGGCAAGTCATTTATCCCTCTTTAACTCAAACTTCTGATTTGTAAAATGAGCTGAAGAAGGAAATGGTAAACCACTAGAGTATCTTTGTTAAGAAAGCCTTAAAAAGAATACCCTAATTAGGAAAACTTGGACATGACTGAAAAATGCTGCACAACAACAGCAAATATAGAATTAAATATTTATACTCTATTGAAAGTGCAATATGAAATTGAAAGCTTCTTGAAGGCAGGAGCTACCTTTCATTTTTAATCCGTATTCTTTGAATTTAATATAAAGCCTTGCACTGTGGTTCTAATTAAAGATTCAATATTATAGGTTCTAATAAATGTATATTGACTGACTGATTTCTGAAACACCTAGGTGCCACAGTGGATAGAATGTTGGAAGCTCTGCATTCTAATCTAGCCATCCAAAATTACTATGTGGCCCTGGGCATGTTACTTAACCTTCATTTGCCTCAGTTTGCTAAACATTAAAAAAGAGAGAGCAGTGCTCCATCTCAATATTGTTGAGAGGATGAAATGAGATATTTGTAAAGCATGCAGCACTTCATTTGGCAAGAAATAGATTCTATAAAAGTGTCTATTTCCTACCCATCCCCTTTCACTTCTGTAGGGAAACATCTGAACTCTATAATCGAAACCTCTGGGCCCTGTAATTCTTCAGAACTTCTTGAATGTTAGTAGAGCTACATCACTGGTAAGGGAAAGAGGGAACAAAAAGAGTGGGTTCAGTTTGTTTCTAGTACCCGTCTACAGAGAAAAAGTATATTTATTTTCAAATGCTAAAGAATTTGTTGATTCTTAGCGTCAAGAACAGGTGGTGAGCATAAGTGCAGAGGCTAGGAAGGGAGCAGGGAGAGACTGCCGAACTCTGTCCTCTGTCCCTGGAACAGGACTCTAGGACTTTGACCCCATTCAGATCCTGATTGCAGTCTAGGCCCCCCATAGAACAGCAGCCCCCCACCTCAGCCCCGTGGCAGAGGGGTGCGCTTTTATGGTCATTCACAGACCAGGAGGGAAAACAGAGCCTCACACATGGAGTTCCTTGTGGGGGTATCCCACTAATACTCAGAAGCTCAGGAAGCACCCCAAAACCAGAAACAGACTGGGGAAATGAGTAAGCAGAGAAAAAAAAGAGGAACACCATTGAGAAATACTTTGCCTGTGATCCCAAGAAGGATCAAAACACTCAAATGTGAAGATGAGGAAGTACAGGCTCCGGCATCTAAAGACTCAAAGAAAAACAGAAAATGGGCACATGCTATAACAGAGCTCAAAAAAAGACTTTGAAAATCAAGTGAAGGTGATAGAAGAAAAATTGGGAAAATAAATGACAGAGATGCAGGAAAAACATGAAAATGAAGTCAGCAGCTTAGTCAAGGAGATCCAAAACATGCTGAAGAAAACAGCATGCTAAAAACCAGCTTAGATCAAATGGATGAAACAGTTCAAAAAGTTACTGAGGAGAAGGATGTTTTAAAAAGCAGAACTGGGGGGGCAGAGCCAAGATGGTGTCAGGAGAGGACCTTCTTTCAGTTACTATAGAGCAAAACTTATAAACTAAGGATTCTAACTACATTTTCGAGGGACAGAACCCACAGAAGAATCCAGTGAGACAATTCTCCAACCCAAAGTAACCTGGAAAAGAGTAGAAAGGCTCAGGTCCATGGGGTCGGAGGGGTGAACCTTCTCCTTTAATAGAGCAGGTAGAAGGAGATTTTATAGATGAAGCACAGGAGAAAACTGAATTTGAAGATATAGTGTGGTGTAAAAATGGAATAAATAGATAAAAGGGAAATGTAATGGGAGAAATAAAAAGGAGAGGAAGAATAGGTTAAGATATTTTATATAATAAGATCTTTCTTTATTACAATGAGCTATTACAATGATATGGAAGGGGGAAGGCAAGGGGGAATGAGGGAATCTTTGCTCTCAACAGAGGTGGCTTAGGAGAGGAAACAACATATATACTCAATGGGGTTTAGATATCTGTAGTAAGAAGTAGAGAAGGGGGACAGGGGAAGGGGGAGAATGTGAATGATGGAGGAGAAGATGGAACATGGAGGGGAGAGTGGTCAGATATAACACATTTTCTTTTTTTACTTCTTGCAAGGGGCTGGGTGGATGGCCTGTCCAGGACCCAGGTAGATGCTGGGTAAGGGGTACTATGTGGGTTCAGGGCCTCTTGGCCCCAGGGATGGGGATCTGTCTGCTGCACCACTCAACTACCCTACAGCAAAGGCAGAGTGAAAGGAGAGAGAAAATATAGGTCATGGTAGTTGAGAAGTATGAATGGAGGGAGTTGTAATCAGCATTGGCAACAGTGGAAAAATATGAAAGTAACTTTTGTGATTGACTTATCCTAAAGAATGTGATCGACCTGAGTCAGAACTGGTGGTGTTGGAACACAGACTCAAGCACACTTATCATTATTATTATTATTATTATTATTATTATTATTATTATTATTATTATTATTTTCTGGGGGGGTGTTGCAGGGCAAATTGGACTGGGTGGCCTGCCTGGGGCCTCACAGCTGGGTGATTGTTGGGTGTGTGAGGCCAGATTTGGACTGGGGTGCTGCTGGCTCAAGGGCCAGTGATCTTTCTGCCACCCAGTCGCCCCTACTGTTATTATTATTATTACTATTTTATTTTATTTGGGGTCTTTTTTTTGGTTTTTGTAGGGCAATGGAATTGGGTTGGCTTCATTATGTCACACATCTAGGTGATTGTTGAATGTTTGGGTTAGGATTTGGGTTTGGGTACTCCTGGCTCCAGGGCCAGTTCTCCGTCCACTGCACCACCTGGCCATACCTACAATTATTATTTATTACTTTTATTATTATTATTATTATTATTATTTTAATTTTTTCTCTCCCCTTTACTTTATCACTTATGTGGGTCTATATCTTCTTGGGGAGGGGTATTATGTTTACTCTTAAACATGAATATTTTAGTAATGTATAAAAATTTATTTGCACAAAATAAGAAGAAATAAATAAACAAAATTTAAAAATTTCTTGGTTAAGCAAAAAAAAAGAACAGGTGGTTGTGATCTATCAATCAATCAAGGGACCTATTAATCATGCTTCTATTAGTCACTAGCCCTTTTTTCTTATGGTAAAATTTCCATGTCAATTCATTTCCACTCAGGGGCTTGGCTTTCCCTTAACAAATGACTAAGTTTGTTTCCATTCTTCCCATGTCTAACTTGCTCTTCAAACCTCAGTTCCTCAAATGGTCTGAACCATAAAAGGACAATAAAAACATCTTTATTCCCTTTAATTCCTATTATGCTTACCTGCTCATATCTGAATACATGTGTACTTAATTCATATGCCAATATTCAACCCCAATCTTCCATTTTTATTCAACTATCCTAAATTAGGTGTTAAGTCACCATGTTCAAGACTTTTCAAACCTTATATACTCATTTAAAAAACACAAATAGAAGTATTTTTTCATATCTGCTAGTACAAAAACAAAGTTATTTAAATATTTAAGACTGGGATTCCTTATCTGATGCATGCTCAAGTACAGAGGTAGTTCCTGGACCTGACCCAGAATCCTTAAAACCCAATTTGTTCAACTTCCTAGGTACTTGCTTCTAGGAGCTCTTAAAGAGTACCTATCAAGATTTGCATTCTCACTCCATATGCTTCTCCTCTGGAAATCTAAAACTTACCCTTTTCTTTTTCCTTTTTTTTTTTAGGTTTTTGCAAGACAAATGGGGTTAAGTGGCTTGCCCAAGGCCACACAGTTAGGTAATTATTAAATGTCTGAGACCGGATTTGAACCCAGGTACTCCTGACTCCAAGGCCAGTGCTTTATTCACTGTGCCACCTAGCCACCCCAAACTCACCCTTTTCAATGTAATCTTTCACTTTGATTCATTCCTTAGAATGAGTCTTATTTTTAATCATCAAGACCATGGTTGATTCTCTGTTTAGTTGCTATCCTCAAGCTTTACTAAAAACCTGACCTTTTTTAAAGTGGTAACATAGCATAGATAGTTATTTTATTTCTTTTAAGACTTTTTCTAATGCATTTTTGTCTGATAACTGGCCCTTTATACATTTTTTTCACCTTAAATGATGTCACTCTCAATAAAGTAAATGATGTAGAAATGATGAAATTCCTTTCTGAAAGTATGGCAGGGAGGAGTATAAATTATCAGAGTCACCCCATGTGAAATGTGAATAAAACAATTTTTTACCACATTCACTATCACTAAATTTCTTTCAAACATCATCATAAATACCCATGGAAGGGCACTCAAATCTGGCTAACACTGATTTGGGAGTACTCTGTCAGATCAGCATTTAGAGAGAGGCACATATGGTCTTGCCTTATGCCTGCCTGAATTTTGCCAGCAGGCATAAAAGTATTTGGGTCGTTATGTTGTCACCTATTGAGAATCATTTTTTATCAATTTATCAATACAGGGATATGTATGAGATTTGAAGAGCCACAAAAGCACTTTTGGGGAAATTCCAGGGCAAAGATATAGATATAGATAGATATATATATATATATATATATATATATATATATATATATATATATATATATATATATATATATATATATAGTGTGTGTGTGTGTGTGCTTTCAATTATTTTAACGTACCAGCTGTCTGTCTGAAGCTTCTGTGCCCATTAATGCTGCTCTTAGGTTGCATGAAATTTTACAGAAATGGGACTTCTGTAACAATGATTATTGGCTCTAAAGAACCACAGAGAGTACTTTTGATGCTCGTTTAAATAAAATCTCCTTTTTTGGCTTTTTGGAAAAGACCATTTATCAGACAGGCAAAAGAAGCTTCTAAAGACCATCTGACTTTAGGAAAACAGGGATTTTTTTGAGGTCTGTTCTATTTGTTTGCTACACAGAAAGGCCCAGAACATTAAACAGCATTTCTTCAACTTGGAATTGTGAACACATTATCCTTAGAAAGACCTTTCATCATTAGAATATCCAGGATGTTGCTGATCAGAATTTCAAGATCATTTGATAAAAATATAATAACTAGTACTGGAACTAACTATCTAATAAATCTACTATTCTTTCAATATGAAAATTTCAGGAAAATACGGAAATCTATATTTTGCATGTTGTTTTTTCTGTTTTTTTTTTTTCTGTGTGTTGTGGACAGATAGGTGGTAGAGCCCTAAACCTGCAGCTAGGAAGACATGAGTGCAAAAGTAGCCTCCCAAATCTAGCCTCAGACATTAACTGTGTGACCTGTTTGTGTTAGCCTTCTTAATCGCAAAATCAGGATAATAACAGCACTTACTTCCTGGGAAGAACAACTGAAATATTTATAGGCATTTAGCATTTTACTTGGTATAAAGAAAGCACTATATAAATACTCTTTCTATCTTTATTAATACTATTACTATTTGTATAATTATTTTTCATGGAATATTGCTATAAAGACAAACTTTTTTGGCATATCATATATATTTTCTGTGTGTGGCTATGCCATATGTAGAAGAGTGAAATGTTGATACCCTGATCAATTCTTTTCCAAAAAAACAGATAAATATATACACATATATATATATGTGTGTGTGTGTGTGTGTGTGTGTGTGTGTGTGTGTGTCTATATATGTATATATGTATGTGTGTAGTATATATATATATATATATATATATATATATATATATATATATAAAGTGTACATATACACTACACACAGACAAACACAAACACACACACAATTCTGCCTTCTCCATAAAGTGCAACACCTTCACTGATGAGGGCATATCATGCTGGATGATCCTGTGCCAGTGTCTCCCAGGCTATACAATCAATTCTAATGTTCTTAAGAGATACCTTCAGGGTGTCCCAGTGTTGCTTCTTCTGGCTCCCCTGTGAGTGCTTGCCCTGTGTGAGTTCTCCATAAAATAGTTTTTATGGCAAGCATACTTTTGGGATTCTAATAACTTGTCCAACTTATCATAGTTGCACTCACTGTAGTAATATTTGAATACTTGGCAGTTTAGCTCAAGCAAGGACCTCAGTGTTTGGTTTCTTCTGCCAGAGAATCTTCAGAATCTTTCTAAGACAATTCAAATGGAAGGTGATTTAGTTTCCTTACATGGTGCTGGTGGACTGTCTAGGTTTCACAGGCATATAGCAATGAGGTCCGCACAATGGTTCTGTAGACCTTCAATATGGTAGTTTGATATTTCTTCTCTCCCACACTTTTATTTCAGAGTCTCCCAAATACTGAGCTGGTTCTGGAAATGTGTTTGTGAAATTTAGTATCAGTGTACTCCCTGAAAAGAACAATGCCAAGGTAAGTGAACGTGCCCACAGTACTCAAAACTTCTCCAATAGCTACAATTGATGGTTACACATATGGATGGTATGCTTCCAGGTGAAGGAACCCTATTGAGCAAGACACTGATAAGAATCTTGCCAGCAATGACTAAAAGAGAAATAACCCTGTGATTGTCACAGGAAAATCAATTGCCTTTACCTTTATTGACATAGACAATGAAATCATGCTTGAACTCTTGGGGTATAACCTCTTCATGCCATATAACCTGGACAATTTCAGTCAGTTTTTGAATGAGCAATGGACCTCCCATCTTTGAGATCTCAGCTAGAATAGAATCAGTACCAAGTGTTTTGCCACTTGAAAGGAGACTAATGAAATTCAAAACCTCTTCTTTAGTTGGAACTTCAAATAGGAACTGATTGATACACACAGGCACACAACATATTTAAATTGAAGTTCAAATGGATCGTTGCCTAAGTTTTATCGTTCCATCCACTAGAAGTAATTACAATCCATCTTAGTGTACCAATTGGGCATTTTCAGTTCAAATTTTATCATATATTCACTAGAGGGTATATACAGTATTGGAAAACTTGATTTTTCACTATCAAGAGGATAACAGTGATACACATGTTTTCTGAGCATATGAATATTAATATATTGTCCTTGCCATATAAGTAGCTCATCTTTTTCCTATTTACAATCCTTTTCCTGCATCTTTTACTAGATTGCTTTCATAATTCCTTACATGTACTTTCACCATCACTCATCTATCTGTTGACCTTTAGACAAACTTAGATGACCCTCAATTTCATTTCTTTGGATACTGAAATTATTGACTGCAAATACACAAAGGTAATCATGATTCTATTTTGCCACTTCCATTTTAGGAAAAACTTTCTGAAGAAAAAATAGACAAACTGATGAATAACAGGGAAAGGATAGTTCATAGGATAATAACATTTCTTCAGTGAGTGTAGATTTTAATCTAAGCTTTGAGATGTCTAGTTACTTAAATAAGATGGTTCATTTAAATCAGAGTGGCATTAAATAGAAATGCTTTTAAATAGTTCATATGCACAGTGTAAATAAATTTTCTGCACTCAGAAAGGAAAGATTTTAATTTGATTTCTTATGCAGGAAGTTTGAGTAAAAGAACTAAAAGTTTTCCATTAAAGAATTGCAATGAGAAAAAATTCTGGCATTGTGATTCATAAGAGGTTTGTGGAGTGTCAATGACCAGGAGATGTGTCCAACTTGCTATTGAAATTACAAATCATGAATAAATTCTTGCTTTAAGGATATTTTATATAAACTTTTAAAATGCCTTCAAAATTTGATTATACATTTCCTCCTAACATTAGAATGATGTAAAATTATGTTCATAATTTTACATAAAATGAGTTGCACAGACTTGAATGTGTTGTGGTCAAAAGAATATCTGGGAATAGATCCTATCAGAAGAGACCTAGAAATATCAACCAGTCCATAAAAATTCATTTAAAAAATCTACTTAAGGGAAAGCTAGGTGGCACAGTGGATAGGGAACTGGCCCTGTAGTCAGGAGTACCTGAGTTCAAATCCAGCCCCAGACACTTAATAATTACCTAGCTGTGTGACCCTGAGCAAGTCACTTAACCTCTTTGCCTCAAATAAGTTAAAAAAAACTTGCTTCATCTATGACTACCTTCATAGTCAGAGGTAATAAGAAGTGTAGGGTTAAATATTATTGACTCAGTTGGAACTTAACAATATGCTGGGAGATATATTTTGAATCTTCTGACCAATGGACAAAAATGACATTCTAAACTCCCTAAGAATTCACCCAAAACAGCCTGCAAGTTATCTAGCAGGAATTCAGGAAGGGATTAAAACTAATTAATCCTAGTAGTTTATAGGAATTGCAAAGAAAGCAAAGTCATAACACTAGGAAGTATTAAATTGGGAGACATTAAAAATCAGCTTTCTTGTTATTCTAGACATTTCTCTAATACATAAATGTCATTCTTATAAACATTAAAGTTGACTTAAAATATGAAAGAATGATGAATTGAACTTTGGAAATAATTGAGTCTAGTTCCATCATTGTTCAGTTAATGAAACTGAGATGTGGAAAAGTAAAGTGACTTGCCCCAAGTCATACAGCTAGCCAGCAATAGGGTGGTAAATGCATGTGAGTAAATACCAAATTAGAAATTTGGAAAATCAAGGAAGAGATTAATAAAATTGAAAGCAAGTAAACCATTGATCAAATAAATAAAACTAAGAGTTGGTTGTATGAAAATGCCAATAAAATAGACAAAACTTTGGTTAATCTGATTCAAGAAAGAAAGAAGATAACTAAATTAACAGTATCAAAAATGAAAAGGGTGAGGAGCAAATTAAAGAAATAATTCAGAGCTACTTTGCCAAACTGTATGCTAATAAATTGGATAACCTGAGTGAAATGGATGAATAATTACAAAAATACAAACTACCCAGATTTATAGAAGAGGAAATAAATTACCTAAATAACCCCATTTTAGGAAAAGATATTGAAGAAAACATTGATAAGCTCCCTTAAAAAACATCTTCAAGTTCAGATGTATTTACAAGTGAATTCTACCAAACATTTAAGGAACAATTAATTTCTATTCTACAAATACTATTTAAAATAAATAGGAGGGGAAGAAGCTCTACCAAACTCCTTTTATGACAACAAAATGGTGCTGATACCTAAATCAATAAGAACCAGAACAGCCAAAGAAAATTATAGAACAATGTCCAATGCAAAAATCTTCAATAAAATTTTAGCGATGAAATTATAGCAAGTTATTGCTAGGATAATAAGCAATGATCAGATAGGATTTATGCCAGGTAGGCAAGGATGGTTCAACAACAGGAAAACATGCAATATAATTAAGCATATCAATAGCAAAACCAACAGAAATCATATGAATATCTCAATAGATGCTAAAAATGTCTTTGATAAAATAGAACATCCATTCTTATTAAAACACTAGAAAGTTTAGGAATAAATGGAGCTTTCCTTAAAATGATAAATAGTATCTATCTGACATCATCAACAACAGTAAACTCAGAGTATTTCCAATAAAATCAGGGGAGAAACAAGGATGTGTTATCACCATTAATAATTAATATAGTATTAGAAATGCTAGTAATGGCAATAAGAGAAGAAAAAAAGAATTGAAGGAATCAAAATTGGCCATGTGAAAGCAAAACTTTCACTCTTTGCATATGATATAATGCTATACTTAAAGAATTAACAAATTGAGTAAAGTAACAGGATATAAAATAAACCCACATAAATCATGAACATTTCTATAAATGAACAACAAAGTCCAAGAGCAAGAGATAGAAAGAGTAAATTCCATGTAAATAACTATAGACAACAGCACAATTATAAAGCACTTCTCACCCAAACACAACTAAATAATTGGAAAATTGTCAAATGTTCATGGTTAGGTAGAACTAATATAACAAAAATAATAATTTTGCCCAAATTATTCAATGCCATACCAATCAAACTACCAAATAATTACTTTCCCAAGGTAGAGAGAATAGCAACAAAATTCATATGGAGCAAAAAAGGTCAAGAATAACAAGGGAACTGATGAAAAAAAATATGAAGGAAGGCGACATAGCTTTACTATATCTAAAACTTACTATAAAGCAGCAGTCATCAGAACTGTCTGATACTGGTTAAGAAATAGAATGATAGAACAGTAGATTTGGATAGGTTCAAAAGAAACAGTAGTAATTGACTACAGTGATCTATTGTTTGACAAACATAAAGACATCAGCTTCTGGGATAAGAACTCACAATTTAACAAAAATTGTTGGGAAAACAAAAAAATAGAATGGCAAAAACTTGATATAGATATACATCTCACATCCTGTACCAACATAAGTTCAAAATGGGTACAGGAATTAAATACAATGAGCAATAACATAGATAAATTAATAGACTAAAAAATTATCTATCATATCTATGGAAAGGGGACAAATTATGACCAAACAGGAATTAGAATACTATAAACTGCAGAATGAATGTTTTTGACTATAATTAAATTTAAAAGTTTTTGCCCTTATAAAATCAATGTTGACAAAATTAGAAGGAAATCAGAAAGGTGGGAAACAATCTTCACAATAAGAGGTCTGATAAAGATCTAATTTCTAAGATATATAGAGAATTACATCCAATTTATAAAGTTACAAGTCATTCCCCAATTGATTGGTCAATGGATATGAACAGAGAGTTTTCAAATGAAAAAATTAAAGCTATATATAATCATATGAAAAACTGTTCCAAAATCGTATTGAATAGGGAAATGTAAATTAAAAAAAACCATGAGGTATCATCTTACACCTATCAGATTGACCAAGATGAGGAAAAAGGGGAAATGTTAAATGTTGGAAAAGTTGTGGGAGAATTGGGACATTAATGCATTGCTGGTGGAGGTGCCCTGGAAAGCAGTAAGGAACTATACCCAATGCAAAATAACTGTTCATGCCCTTTGACCCAGCAATTCCAATTCTAGATCAATATCCAGAAGGCATTATAAAAAAAGGAAAAAAGTACTATGTGATCCAAAATATTCATAGCAGTCCTTTTTTGTAGTGGCAAAGAATTGGAAATTGAGGGTATGTCCAATAATTTGGGAATGGCTAAACAAGTAATGGTACAGGAATACTATGGAATATTATTATTCTATAAGAATCCATAAAAGGTGGGGCTCTAGAGAAGCACACAAAGGGAGTAAAACCAAGAGAACAATGTACACATCAAGAACAGCATTATAAGATGAATAACCTTGATGGAAGCAACTCTTCTCAGAGAGTCCAGAGAGCTAGAACAACTGGATTACACTAGCTAAGGACTATATCCATCCCAAAAGAAAAAAAAACAAAACAAAACAAAACATACATACTAAGAAAAACCCTTCAGAATTTGAAGAACACTTTATAAAAATTATTTCTTATGCATCTCTTTCCCTTAATCCTATTTCCTCATACCAAAAATTACTAAGCTGTAAACATGTTTATCAAAATATGTATGTACAGTGCTAACCTGACTGTTCCCCACTGATGGGAATGGTTTGGGATCGGAGGAATGAAATATTGTAACTTAAAAATGTACAAGTGCATAAACAAATAGAAATTAAAAATGTAAATAAATACATGGGAGTTTTCCTGTCTCTTTGTCTCAACTACTTTCCATTACCACAACAATCATTCATAATGAGGATGGTTTGCCCCTTTAATGTCAAGAAGAGTCAAATATCAAGATCAGGCATGGGATCTTAGTGCACTTTCTTCTTCTAATTATTTTTGCCCCAATGTGTTATGTGTTACATCTTATTTATTTTTAATTTAACCTTTGCACATTAATAAACTGTTAGGTAGGTGGTAAGATGGAAATTAGACAGTTTCTATTGTTACATAAAGATGATAAAAAGGGCAAGGAAGTGAAGAAAAACATTTAACTCCACAGAGTTTACTTTGCAAAAAGGACTAAAGTTGAAAAGTTCATTCTAGTATAATCAGCATTAATTCTTCTTTGATACTTTAAAATAATTTGGCACAAAATGTTATGACCATTCAACTAGGAACTGCTTAGAGAAGAAAATCTAAATCAAATGTTTTAGAGTGTACAAAGTGAAGCATTATTTTCTGTTTTCATAGTACCTAACATGGAAATAGAAAAATCTGGAAAACAATAGGGGAATTAACAAATATTTTGTAGTATAAAAAACTCCCAACATGATAATTCTTTCCACCACAATAGATCTCAAAACAGAGTAATACAGCCGCTAAATTTTCTAAGTGGGTCTTGAACCCAGGTCATCCTGATGCAAAGTGATACACCATATCAGAACAATAGGTTACCTTGGCAGGCATGAAAATGACTAAATGATATACTTTTAAAAAAGAAAGTTGTCATATTACATCACATCATATATCACATCACATCATTTCAGTGGAGTGAATTACTTATCAGAAATTAATCACAGCTTAGAACGATTTGAATAATCCTACATGATTGCTTGATAGAATCAAACAAATTCCTTAAAAATGTTGAATATGTATTTTTGTGTTAGGGAAAACAAAACATGATGTAGGACTCAAACACTGGACTATGATTTCTGGATTGAAGCCTAGGAAAAGGAGACCTAAGATGCCATCTAGTCTGAGAAAATCATGTTATACAAGAGGAAAAAAGACTGAGAGCTGTGAAATGATTTTGTCAATGTCATATACAGAGTAACTCAAAGGTGGATAACAAATCCTGGTCATTTTCATTCAATCTGTGTGTAT
Source organism: Macrotis lagotis (assembly GCF_037893015.1). Lineage (NCBI taxonomy): Eukaryota > Metazoa > Chordata > Mammalia > Peramelemorphia > Peramelidae > Macrotis > Macrotis lagotis. Next base: position 675,606,895 of record NC_133658.1, read on the forward strand.
ATTTCTTTTGCAGAGTCAAAAGACTTAGATTTAAGACTTTAAGAAAGTTACTTTTCTCTTTATACTTCAGGTACTTCATCTTTTTTTTTTTATTCTCTCCCTTTATTTATTTGTTTTTCCAATTATATGAAAAAATAGTTTTCAGCATTCACCCTTTTGCAGACTTTTGAGTTCCACATTTTTTACCGCCCTCTCTTGTCTTGGCTACCCCCTCCTCATTCAAACAACCAAACTGATATAGGTTATATATATATATATATATATATATATATATATATATATATATATATATATATATATTAATATAGTTCTATATTAAGTAAGTTTGTAAAAGAAGAGTAAGAACTGGGGGGAAGAAGATCATGCAAGAGAAAGAAAAAAAACTAAAAGAAGTTTTAAAAAGTGAACATAGTATGCTTTGTTCTGTATTTGGACTACATAATTTTTTCTCCTCTGGATGTAGATGACATTTTCTAATAGCAAATCTGTCAGTATTGTTCTGGATTATTGAACTGGTGAGAGGAACTGTGCCATTATAATTGATCATCTCACTGTTCATCTACGCTGTTAAAGCGTAGAATATATTCCTGATTCTACTCAATTCATTCAGCATCCATTCATTCAAGTTTTTCCTTAGTCCATCTATTCATTATTTCTTACAGAAACACTAGCTGTGAATATTATTTCCTATCTTTCTGCATTCATTCTTTTCTTGGTTGCAGTGGTTTTATTTGTGCTAAATCTTTTTCTTTCCTTTTTTTTTCCGCTATTTTCCCCCAATTGTACTTTTCTTTCTTCTTACCCCTAATCCAAGCCATCTGATCTTTTAATGCCAAAACTTATAAATCCTGTCTAATCCTAATTGGGCTCCTTAGTATTTAAATTGCTTTATTTTTAGCCACTTACATTATTTTCTCCTCTATATTAGAATTTTGAAATTTTATTAAATATTCCTTAGAATTTTGATTTTGGAATCTTTCTGGGACTATTTGAGGTTTCCAATAATTTCCTAGATTATATTATGCAGGTTCTTTTTCTGATTGTGGCTTTCAGGTAGACAAATAATTCATAAATTATCTTGCTTGGATCTATCTTCCACATCTGTTATTTTTAATGAGATTAATTTATTTTCTTCTATTTTCTTCAACCTTTTGGTTTGGGATGATGGTATCTTGGTGTCTCATATGCTCATTAGGTTGCATTTGTCTAATTCTAATATTTGTTTAGTTAGCTTATGTATTTCTTTTTCCAGTTGATTAATTTTATTATTATTATTTATTTATTATTAATGTTAGTATTATTTCCTTTAATTTCATTTTTCCAACTTCACTTTCAACATTCATTTTTCAAACTTTGAGTTTTGAATTTCCTCCCTGCCTCCAATCCCCCTCCTTCTCATTGAGAAAGCAAGGATTTTGATATAGATTAAAAATGAATGTTCATGTAAAATATTACAACAGTCATGCTATAAAAGTAAACATGCCTCCCAAATAAAGCAAAACTTCAAGAAAAATAAAATAAAAAGTGTGCTTCAATCTGCATTCATATACTATCAGTTCTGTCTTTGGTATGGATAATATTCTTTATCATAAATCCTTCAGAATTATCTTAGGTCACAACACAGCTGAGAAGCAGTAAGTCCTTCACAGTTGATTATCCTACAATATTGTTATTGCTTTGTATAAAGTACATTTCCCCATTGCATCTATTCTTGTAAGTCTTTCAGACTTTTAATGGAAAGTATCCTGCTCATCATTTCTTATAACAGAATAGAATTCTTACATAATCACATAAAATATTTTGTTCAGGCATTCTCCATCTGTTGGGCATCCACTCAGTTTCCAGTTCCTTAACACACAAAAGAGGCATGAAAAAGCTTTTGCATTGGAGTGGGAGAGTTTTGAGGGGGGGCACATGAGCCATACTTTCATTGTTATTGTAATAACAATGGGGTATTGGGTAGAATTGGTTATTGGGTACAATTGGGTAGAAAAATGTATCTTACGCTAGAGGACTGAAGAAGATGAAAGGAATGAGAGAAAGGGGGTAAGGGTAGGTGAGAGGTGTTATAAATGTTCTTATACATACAGGTTCTTTTCTTTTCAGTTTTTCACCTTTTATGGAATATAGACCTGGCAATGGCATTGATAGGTCAAAGAGTATAAGGATGGTTTAATAGTCCTATGAGCATATTTCCAACTGGCTCTATAAAATTGTTGAACCTTTTCATAACTGCTTCAATTTCTCATTTTTCCTACATTCCCTCCAACATTTATCATTTTCCCTTTCTGTCCTATTAGTCAATCCAAAATATGTGATAGTACCTCAGAATTGTTTCAACCCCCATTTCTCGTAATGAGTTAGGACATTTTGAAAATTGTATAAATAGATAAAATTGGTAACCTCATCTGTAAATTGTTCATGTCTTTTAGAAACGATCATATATCATTTGGGGAATGCCTATCACTTTTTATAAACTTGACTCCATATCCTATCTTAGAGAAATGACATCTATATCAAACAAACGTGTTTCAATATGTTTTCCCACAGTTTCTGTTAACAAATATTTATCTCTCTCTCTCTCTCTCTCTCTCTCTCTCTCTCTCTCTCTCTCTCTCTCTCTCTCTCTCTCTCCATCCCCCTGTCTCTCTTTTTATTCATTCCCTCCTATATTTTCTTCTGACTGATCTCTCCTACAATCTTTCTGTCACCTAACTCCACCCAATTGAATGAGTATGTTATTCCAATTCCAATGCAAGTAAGGCTCACTCACTCCCCCTCACCTCACCCCTCTCCCACTCTGATGTGAAAGCTTTTTGTTGCTTCTTTTGTATTAAATAAATTACCCCATTCTATCTCCCTCTTTCCCTTTCTCCCAGTACATTCCTCCTTTTAACTCTGACTTTTATTATATTATTCGTTCATATTCAAACTGCCCTAATTAAAGATAAAGTTCATTTGGTGTGTCATTAGCATCTTCCTATGTAGAAATATAAGCAGTTCACCATAATTAAGACCCTCATAATTTGTCTTTCCTCTTTATCTTTAGATGCTTCACTTGAGTCTCATATTTGAAAATCAAATTTCCTGTTGAGCTCTGATTATTTCATAAAGAAAATTTTAAAGTCCGTATTTCATTGAATATCCATCTTTTCCCCTGAAAAAGAATCATCAGTTTTTCTGGGTAATTAAATCTTGGCTTTCAGCCAAGCTCTTTTGCATTCTGGAAGATCATATTTCAAGTCCTGCAGTCTCTCAAGGTTGAAGCTGGTAAATTTTGTGTTACCCTGACTGGTTCCATAGCATTTGAATTGTTTCCTTCTGATTGACTGCAATATTTTCTCCTTGACCTGAAAGCTCTGAAATGTGGTTATAATATTCCTGGAAGTTTTCATTTTGGAATCTCTTCAGGAAGTGATTGGTGAATTTTTAAAAACTCTGTTTTATCCTCTGCTTCTAGAAGATCAGGGCTCTATTCCATTATAATTTCTTGAAAAATGTCTAGGCTCTTTTTTGGTCAAGATTTTCAAGTAGTCCAGTAATTTTTACATTATCTCTTCTGGATGTGTTTTCCAGGTCAGTTATTTTTAATGAGATATTTCAAGTATACTTCTAAATCTTCAATCTTGTTTAAATAGTAAAAGCAATCATCAATTGATATATCAATTGTAGCTCAGGTAATAACCTATTTATCAACTTAGATAGTTTTCCTATGATCTAAATATTAACAAACCTGATGCGAGTGTAAAGTAAAATGAAAATATCTTTCCTTCATTCAAAATAATTCGTTTAAGAAGAAGGCCATATTGCACATTTTCAAAACCAACATAACCAGAATTTCTCAAATATGAATTAGGAAATGAGAGACATTATAATGGAAGAAAATCATAATTTCCAAAGTTGTTCACTCCCAGGATGAAAGGAGGGAGAAAGAGAGGAAGCGAGATAGGGAGAGAGAGAACAGGTGACATAGACTCATAGACTCCAGGGGTTTTTAGGATCCTACATGTAGATATTTATAGATGAAAAATAATATCATTTACAAATATGGAATACACCAAGCACATTTCATGTGCTTTGAGATGACTTTTAGGTTTTTTGAGTTTTAGTTTGGGCTTTTTGTTATTGAAGGTCATAAGAAGAACTGTCTCAAAGGTAACTACTTTCTCTCTACCACATTTCTACTGAAGAAAAGATAGAAGTATGAATTTAGATGAAAAATTGCCAGTAGAACCTCCAAGACTGTAAAGGAAGATTCACATCTACTATTAAAATATATATACTTTATTAAAAGTTTAGAACTTTAGAAAACATTTTAGACTCACACGGTAATTATTTTCCATAATTACGTGTTTGTAAATGGTCTCATGTATTTTTGTATTGTACAAATATACTAGTGCTATTATTAGAGGTGGGAGACTAGGTCAAAAAAAAGTGCTATGTTTCCAACAGTTCACAGAAATATTTAGCTTCACAATTCACACGTGAGAATTTGACAAGTTTTCAGAGAGCCTGATAATTCTGGAAAAGTTAAAGAAAATAAGGATGTTTAATTTTCTTAGAATATACTTCTGAAAATAATTGTTTAGAAGGTTTTTCGTTAAGCTGCCAAAACTACCTTACTGGGAGGTTAAAGTCATCTAAATATCTAAAGAACATTACTGGCTATATTGAGTCTTTTAAATACCAATCCACAGAGTTACCTTGTATATTAAAATATACAAATATTCATTGAAAGAATAATTCTAGACAAATTTCTGAACCCTTTCAGATATATTAACTAGTGTTCACTGTGTTTCTACTCTATTTTACTCCTTAAAAATTTCAGAAAAGCAAAAAATAGTGATGTTCAATCATAGGTCCATCATTAAACTCATCTCGTTCATTTGTGAAATCCCATATATTATTCTTTTAATTGTCTAATTTAAATCAGGTTTAAATCTTGCAGTTCCTTTCCCTCCTCTCTGTCTGAACATAAATTGTTTTCTCATTTTAATTACAAAATCCAATTTTTCCAAGGCAAGCAGGAAATTATTGCCTTAAATGTCTGTTATGAGTGATAATGATAAATAACGTGCTATAAAAATTAATGACATCTAGATACTTATCAATTTGGAATGTGCCACAAACAAATTGTGATACATGAATATAATGAATTATTATTGGGCTATAAGAAATAATAAATATGAGGAATATCAAGAATCATAAGAAGTCTTAAATGAACTGTTACAATGTGAAACAAGCCAGGAAAACTTTTAGCCCAATGATTATAGCATTACAACTTAAATGAAAAAATAAATATTGTAATTATTACATCAAAAAAGACATGAAAATTCTCTTCCCTGACTTTCTTCAGAGGTGTGGGACTATGGAGGTGTATTTTTCATTGGTTGGTAAGTTCTGTTGAACTTAAAAAATTAAGTATAAATCTATTTCTTAATCATTGCTAACAGGGGTTAGAACTCTGTGCTGGAGAATTGCAGAGATAGATTTAGAAATATGTTTTAATATTAAAAGAGATTAGTAAAAATAAAGAACATCCTTTCTCTGTTCTTCATCATCATCAACTTAATTTCTTGCTTCTCCCCCGCAATATTTTTCTTCTTTCCTCCTTCACTCTCCCCCTTTTATATTCTCCTCTTTCTTCTTTCCTCCCCCTTTTCTTCTCCCTCTCTTTCTTCCTCTTGCACTTCCTTCCTTCTTCCCTCTCTCTCATTCTTCCTCTGTACTTCCTTACTTCTTCCTTTCTTCCTTTATTCTCTTACTTGTTCCTCTTCTGCCTTCTAATACCTATCTATTTTCCTTCCTTGGTAATCTATTTTTTTTTTTGCTTCCTTTCTTCCCTGTTTCTTTCTTTCCTCTTTTCTATATTTAATGAGCATCTACAAGTGTTATACATAAGACCAAAGGTAATTTTTATAACAGTCATTATAAACATATATTAACTTAAACAGCACAAACTTTAATTTACTAGCAATAAATTTCTTAATCAAAACCCAAATCTGTCCTTCTTATCATTATTTTCTTTCACATGTTCACTATACCCCACATATACTCATCTCCAGTCTCCTAAGTTACCCATAGATAACTGAATAAATACTTCCTTCACCCTTATTTCAAATTCTAATTTATTGATTATTTGTTTTCTTGGACCTCTAATTGATCTGAGGTTTTCTGAGTGTGAAAATTTCTTCCAGCAAAGCAGATTGTGAATTCATCTATATCTGAGTCTTAGAAAATTTCCTTGGGCATGAAAGAGATTATTTTGATGTGTCCACAGTCATTCAACTAATTTATATCAGAGACATGACTAGAATTCAGGGTCAAAGGATCAAAAATTTGAAGCTTGAAGGGATTATAGAGTCAATTAATACAATAGCTTTGAAAATGAAAAGTCTGGGCTCAAAGTCAGACAAAGAATAAGTGGCAATGTCATAATTCAAACTTAGATCCGCTGAACCCCGAAACCAGCACTCTTTCCATTATACAAGGTTCTTAACAATGATTACCCTTTATTTTGCTTGTATAGTGTAACAAAACGAACATGTTTAAGATTTGTCCTTCCTGATCATAGATATTCCCTTCAATTAAACAAAAAAAAATGCAAAACTGTTTCTCATCATCAATGACCAGGGGGCTGGCATTTTCAGAGGATTAAAAATTTAATTTGCTGTAGAGGAAGTAGAAATGATGACTCAGCAGACAAATTGAATGGTATGCAAAAGAGATGGCACATGCTCTTTTCTCCTTTGTGACTATGAGAAGACAAGCCTATTTAGAAATAATCTCTATAGGCTAGAGGGGAAAAGCTGATATATTATCTCCTACCTGACCATAGCAGCTATGATACACGACCACCAATTTATCTTTGTTTTCTATATTTTACAAGAGTAAGCAGGCCAAGATGAGATCCCCCAGATAACCTGATACGTTTAAGAGATACAGGGGTTCAATTAGAAGTCAGATATGAATGGTGATGATAGTAGTGTTCACATAATAATGGCCAATGGTAATAGAATGGCTGCATTAGGAACAAAAGGACAAAGAGTAAGAACTCACTGAAGGGAAATACCCAGAGACAAAAGGATCAAAAGTGGATACAGAAAGATAGGTACCTAAAAAATGACGTATCTTCAGGCAGTATGACCCCTTACAGTAGAAAATAATGCTGACTATGGATGTAGTAAATAACTTTCATTCCATAAATTTCCCAGACAATATGAGTTATCCCATTATTGAATGTGTATTCAATCTACAAGTCCAATATCCTAATCAAACCCCTGTACATAGTAATCATGTCCAGAATATAAAAATATGCAGAACATTTTTATACTCTATTCATGATTGCTATGTATAGGAGAGCGTACAAGTCGGGAGCACAGGTGACCAGTGCATATACATAAAAATGTTTCTTACTCTTGTGAGTTTGTGCCTTCCAGTGATACAGTGATATTATGTTGTTTTTGTTTCATCCTGCTCTTTGTTCAATAACAACTCTCTAATCTCCTTGAAAAATTTATGATGTTCCATGTCTATTACTTCTCATCATCATATGTCTTCTTCAACCATCTTTCAACTATCAAATTATCTTCCAGGTCACCTAATTTCCTATCCATATGAGATGTGGTTAATGAGACTCTCATGAAAGGATAGAAAGTCTATCAGCCAATTAATATGTATTATCCATAATACACATACATATATGTATATATAACATATATATATATTAATCATTGACTAATAAAGATTATAGTAATATGAAAAGCTCTTTCAACCTTCAACTAAACCTCAGCTTTAATCCTCAACTGAGGTTCTATCTTCAAGACCATCTACTATGTTCCCACTCACTGGAGATGCTGTGGCTAGCAAAATTCTCCTCTCCCAGGGAAACTCATAAGATCAGAGATCAAGATCTAGGAGAGACTATAGAAGTCATCTAGCTCAACAACTTCATTTTACATATGAGGAAACAGTCAGAGAGAGCTTAAGTGAGTACCCCAAAGTCACAAGCCTAAGAAAGATATAGTTCTTCTATTTCTGCCAATGACTAACTAAGCTTTTCCCTTCAAGCACTCTCTTCAAAAAGATAAGAAGATATTCAGGTTTGATCATATCTTTTCTTCAAACCTCTAGGTTTAGATTTCTTCTCTTACTCTCTTACTTCAACTCGCACCTGACTTATTCTTGGAAACTTATTTTGGTTCTTGGTTCCTGGCTAAGACAAAAATTCCCAGATCTGTACTTCCTCAAATAGAAGAAATTATTTAAATTGCAGTGAAGAAACTGATTACAATCTCTCTCCATAATGATTCTCTTGGTTTTTGTTAATTAAAAAGCCTGGGTTGGTTAAAGAAATGAAAAAACAGGTGACCTTTGTCCTACTTTCCCCTGTAATAAATCATACCCTGATCTCTCTGGTCTTTCAAGATTTAATTGAGGCCAAGTTAAAATCAGGAACAGACTCCTTGTTCTTATTACCTACTTAATCTCCTATTAACTAAGGGAAAAACATAGATAGCAACAGTTAAGCTAATGGAGAGATTGGAATCACTGAAAAACAGATTTTTTTAATGTTAGAATTTATTTTTCACATGAAGCTTCAAATTGTAATCTCTATTACAAGCAGAAAATAGCATTTAAATATGTCCTTCTGGCTCACTGTGGATTTCCCAAATGGGCACTAAGGGTTTCTACTATATTTATATCAACAGAATTATAAATGGAGAACTAATTTTACTCAAGAATATAACTATTATTTTGTTAATTAGAAAAAAGCACTGTTATAATTACCATAGATTTAATTTTAAATTCTTGGAAGGTTAATGGAAAACAAATAAATGCTTTAAAATGGCAATATTAGCTGTAGATCAAAAGTTTACATTTTAGGGGCAGCTAGGTTATACAGTAGATAGAACACCAACTCTGGAATGAGGAGTATCTGAGTTTAAATGTGGCATCAGACACTTAATACTTATTTAAATGTGTGACCTTGGGCAAATCACTTAATTTCATTGCCTTACAAAAACCAAAACAAAAAAAGTTTTCATTTTTAGTACCCTTGGCTTTGAGGATAGATTTAAGCTGTAACATTTGTTCAGAGAATTTGGAAATCCACATCCTTTGTTTTCCCCTAAGTAATCATTGTATTCACATAACTTTCTTTTTCACAATTTAGTCACATCATCTAACGAATCTATTCCTTAAAACATCTCTACTATGTTACAAGTCGCAATACAGTTTCAATTCAGTCTTCCAAGGAAAGGGAACATCTCCTAGGCAAAACATTCCATTTTTGCATAGCTCTATTAATTAGTAAGTTTTTCTTTACATCAAGTTTGAATTTGTGTCATTGTGACTTTTATCTAATGATCGGTTTTCCCTCTCTGGGTAAGGCGATATCATTTCTAATCCTCTCTTCACCTGACTGAGCTTGATTTTAAAGGAATATCATATTGTAATGTAGTAGTTTGTTTCAATACTCTTACCTCTAATTCTTGAATTCTTTCTCTCTAATCTTTATCTTTCTCTTGGGACTTATTTGTTTCTAATTATGCTCCAGAACTTTTCCATCTCTATCTCCCCCAATTTCTACCCAAGTTCTACTAAATTTCTCTTGCTCAAATTAAGTCTTTGGTCTTTTTACAATGACCAAACCTAATGATTTCTCTCCACAATTACTTCATCTATGACCACTTCTTCAATACAAGCTGTTCATCCAACTTCATTAATTTATCACAAATTTATTTTGATTTAATCTGCTTCAAACTTGTCCTAAATGGTGAGTCATTTCAACCCAGTTTAAACTATTTAAATCTGATTTAATCCAGTATAAACTCATCCAAAACTGCTGTTGAGGTCAGTTCAGTCAAAATAGTACCAGACAGGTTCAATTTGTTCCAATTCATGCTAAGTGATCATTGGTAAACACACCACCTTCTGGTCCTTTGTGGATGAAGTAAAATAATGTCCTTCGTAAGTCTCCATTCCAAGTGGATTCCTAGGAAAGTCAAAACTTTTCTTATCCTACTAAATTCACTCCTTGTTCTCAACTGCATCATGTCCCCAAGAAACCTTATCATTGGTAAGCTCATCATCTTTCCAACTTATGACAACTTTTGAATCCACAACTCATCACTACTCTCAGTACAATCTAACCATTTGATGGGAGTTCTAGAGTGCTAAAGTGCCAAGTAAAGTACTTGTTCCAAAGCCAACATTTTAAGGAGAATCCTAGAATTTTAATTTGTTTATGTATATTGCATACCCATATCATCCAAGCATTTCATGAAATGGCATATATGTGTATTATAGATTACACATATCACATTATTATATTTCACATATTATATATGTGCACTCTGCCCTTGATTATTCATGCAATATTTAGGCTAAATGCTGTATTATTAAATCAAATTAATTTATTTTCTGTGAGTGTTAGTTTCCTCAATAAGAAGAGAGAGTTAGACTGAAGGGAATCAAATGGTCTGCAGGTCAAATATGGTCTCGCATCTGTTTTTCTATGACACACAACCTAAGAATATATTTAACATTTCAGAAGCTCACAGGTCATGCAAAAACAGGTGGCATATTGGATTTGACCCACAAACCAAAAGCTATAATTGTTTCCTTCTAGTACTAATTGCTACTGAGAAACATTTTTTGAAATATTCCTTTTCACCTTGTTTATTCCTTCCTACTCTTCATTTTTTCTGAAATGCTGTTATTTTATTTTTAAATATTTTATTGTGGCAGCTAGGTGGCACGGGGCAGCTAGGTGGCACAGTGGATAGAGCACCAGTCCTGGAGTCAGGAGTAGCTGAGTTCAAATCTGGCCTCAGACACGTAATAATTGCCTAGCTGTGTGGCCCTGGGCAAGCCACTTAACCTCATTGGCTTGCAAAAACTAAAAACAATTTTACTGACGTCTTTTGTATACTCATCACAAAAATTTCTTCATGAATTCCTGCCCAATCCATTAATATAGAGATATTCAAATAGATTTTTAATGAAAGAGATGAGAAAAATAAGTAAAACAAAACAATATTGTTAATAATATAAAAGCATCTGTAATTTTAAATATCTATGGACATCTCACTCCTTGAAAGGATTTTTGGGCATGTTCTTTTCATATTTCTTCTTTGGGAAAAAATGTGATCATTGTAATTTTATTAACTTCATTTTCTAATACTTTTAGTGGTTGTTTTTACATTATTGTAATGTGCATATTGCTTTCTTTGTTTTAATTTCACCTTGTATCACTACTCATTATATTTATTTCTTACAGCATAGCAATATTCCTTTAAATTAATGTGCTGCAATTTTTTAGCTATAACCTAATGATTTTCTACATTATTAATCCTTTGTTTTTTTCTTTACCTGGCAACAATATTTCATTTTTTATGCCATGTATTACTATAAACCTGACCATAATTTTGAAAAATAATATATAATCTGTGAATGAAGACCAGAATTGTTAAAAATTAAAATAAATAAAATATGATCAATAGAGAAACTATTAAGCTAAAGGCAAGCTAATTCAATAACAAAATACACATTAAAACTAAAATTAATAAATATTTTGTTTGCCTGATTTTAAATATTTGTATTGTGTTGCTTATGATATGTTCACAAAAATGTTTAACATCTTCTAAAATAATCTTACTGGATTTGAATTAGAATGTGATAACTCTTAGTTGAAATTTCTCATCCTTTCTTGTACATATTTTTATGTCTCCCCTTATATAATTATAGTTCTAACAGTAGGCAAAATAAGGAATATTTATGATAAATTGGTTGGTCTTTATGACAGTATACTGGCCCATAATGATTTGGTGCTTGAAAAAATGCAAATAAAAGCTGTCTATTACTAGAAAATTATAAAAATTGAACAGACTAATGAACACCAGAGCTGATTATTTGTGGAAGGAAGTTATTTAATAAAATCCATTTTTATAACCCTTTCTTGTTGGAGAACAAAGTCTACTTCCTTTTTCAACAGGCAGTGGAATTTGAACGACCTGAACCCTATTTATTTTTATTAATGTCAGCAAGACGATCAATAAAGAAACATCAACCTCCTTTTAGTCAATAGCATCAGATGAAGTCATTCAACAAATTTTACATCCATCAAAAAGTCACTAAGATGTTGGGGTCATAGATCTTCTAGCTTGAGGAAATATGAAAAATGCTTACTAAAGAAATGTAATAAAAAAAAAAGAGCACGCTAAACAAATCAAATAAAAATTGATGAATTGAGAAAATGTTTTGATGTCCACCCCAATGAACATCTCACTGATTTTAAGATCTTTGAAAATGGTTAAATTTCTGCCTCTGCCTGTTCAAATGAACATGTCCCTTCACTTTTTTGGGGACTCAAATTCTCCATTTTTAAAATGAGAGATTTACTATATTACCCCTAAATATCCTCTTCCAAATCTAAGTTCTAGAGTCTAATATAAGATGTAGTAGCATGGGTAGTAGATTTTAGGTTAGGAGAATACCAATTCAAATATTACCTTATACATTATCAATCTCTGTGACCCTGAGCAAGTCATTTAATATTTTTCATCCTCAGTTTCCTTATTATTAAAATGGAACTAGTAATAACACCCTCCTTAGGTGGGTTGTAAAATTAGATGATATACATAAAAAATAGTATGCTATATTAATATCATTTGTCAGTATTTTTATCTTATCCTGTGTTCCAAAATTAAATTAGCTGTGACATCAATACCCAATATGGAGTTTTATGTGATTAAAGACCCAAGGTAGAATATAGTTTATATATTATATAATTTCCTTCTAATTAATAATAATAAATCAATTCAAATGCAAGTGAGAAAATATTTTTTAAATAGTAAGGATCAAGAATTCATGAAGTAGAGGCAAGATGGCAGTGCAAAATTCAAAAGCTCCAAGAACTTTTTCTGAAACACCTTTAAATGAACAGTCCTTAAAATGACAGAACCAACAATGTTACACCCACAACAATAACAGCAATAGAGTGAAACATGTTCTCAATTGATGATATCATGGATCAAATTCCAGAAAATCTTTATCTTACATGGATAAAATAGGAGTGTAGCACAGTATAGGTGGGGAAACTGGGAAGTGAGAGGAAAACTCTTAGCTACAGTGTAACTCATTTCTTTGCTCAGGAGATCAGTGATGCATCATGATAGAAGTGAGAAACCCAATCTCAGTGCTGGAGGACAAATTTCAAGCACTGGAATGCTTCTGCAAAAGGCAAGACTGGATTGGGCCACCCTAAGACATGGAACAAAACACTAATAACTGAAATTCCAGAGCAAAAAGTCTTGGGGAAGACTACAGGCTCAGCAGAAAAATCTTGAAACTGTGTTTTCCTTGTCTTAGTTACTGAATTCAGCTCTCAAAATTAAACAAAAAAAGAGCTCTAATCATAGAAAGGGACTATTCTGAATGGGATATTAAAGATACATTTCAGAAGAGGAAAGCAGTGCCAAAGTGCTTACAAGTGAAACCCCAAAGTGATTTGTGAATTGGTTTCAAGTCTATAAAAACCCCTTGGAAGAGCTCAGAAAGCATTAAAAAAATAATAAGAAATATGAAGTAAAGAAATCAGAGTCATGCAAGAGAAGTATGAAAAATTGAATGAAGAAAATGATATTTGTAAATGTAAAATTGCCCAAGCAAAAACAGAAAAATAACTCATCTAAAAATAAAATGAAGGAAAGGAAAAGGAAAACAACTTAACTACAAGAAAAATTGAGCAACTGAAAAAGGAAACAGAAAAGTTAATTGAAGAAAACAAAAACATAAAAATTAGAATTTTACAAAGGAAAATTTATTGTTCTATGAAACACCAAGATTTCATGAAATAGGCTGAAAAAAATATAACACGTAATGTGCATCCTGGGAATAATGTGTTACCTGGAAAAATAGATCAAGAAAAGATAACTTATGAATTATTGGTCTACCTGATAGCCACACTCAAATCAAATGCCTGGACAATATCATTCAGAAAATAATGGTGGAAAACCCTTAAGATTCTAAAACAAAAAGACAAAGCTGTACTCAAAGGAATCCATAAATCAGCCCAAGAAAGAGAGACCCTAAAAGTGTAGTCAACTTCCAGAATTTTCAACTAAGGAAAAAATACTGTAAGCAGTCAAGAAGCAATTTAAATACCAGGAAACACAATTGGATTACACAGGAATTATTAGTTTTATATGAAAGGACTGGAGAGCCAAGAATATAATATTCTGGGGGTCAAAGGAGTTTGGATATCAACCTAGAATAAACTTCACTGCAAATGTCAGCATATTCATTTGAGGAAAAGATGAATTTTTGCAAAATAGAGGAATTTCAAGCTTAACTGATAAAATATCAGAACTGAATAAAAAGGTTTGATCTTCAAATAACAGGCTTAAGAGACATATAAACAGGTAAATAAAAAGAAAACATGTCAGTCAGTAAGACTAAACTTTCTACATCCCTACAGGATTAGACAATATTTACAACGCTTGAAAATTATTTCTCTTTGGACAATTGAAAAGAGTATAATTAGACAAAGGGTGTGGATATAAATGGATCATGATATGATGTTTATTTTTTTATTTTATGAAGGCTATATTTCTATTTCAACAATTGATATGAGTGTACTTGAACACAGGAAGTGAGTCAAAAATGATTATGATGTGATGATGTTTATGGTTCTTCCTAATTATACTTCTATTAGGACAGTTGAAAGGACTATACTTTGACAGAGGGTGTGGATATAAGACAGATTTATAAAAAAGACATGAAAAAAGACAAAACTGAAAGAAGATGACAGAGGCATTAGTGGATAACTGACACTATATAAAGAAAAACAAAGGACCTATTTTAGTATAGAAGAGGGGAAAAGGAATGTGAACAGTGAGTAAATCATACTCTCAACAGATTTAGCTCATTGAGAGATTAAAAAGCATTCCCAATTTAGTTTTATAAATGTATCCTATCTAACACAGAATTAGTAGGAGAAAGTGGAAAGGGCAGATTGAAAGAGGCAGGAGTCAGAACCAAAACAATGGTGAAGAGAGAAAAGGGAAAAGAAGGAAGTAAAGTACAAAGAGAGGCAAGATATGATGGTGGGTAATATAGAATTGATAATCATAATTGTGAATGTGGATAGAACTTACTCTCCCATAAGACAGAATCAGATTGCAGATTGAGTTAAAAATCAAAATTCCAAAATATGTTTTTTTTTATAAGAAACACATTTCAAGCAGAGAATTTTTGGTTAGTTGGTTCTTATCCTTTGTTTCCAAGGAAGACCAAAATGACATTACTATGTTTGAGACAAACTACAATGTGTCTGATTGTGATTGATCAGACCAATACAAGCTCAGAATGCTCTCCCACATTTTGGGCACAAATAATCCAGTTGAACTTTTGGGCTATTTACTCTAAATTTATATATCTCATGTTTTCTGAGATAATTATGTCTTGCTCATAAAGTACAGTACCTTCTCTGATGAGGTCATGTAATGCTGGCCAGTGCTGTAACAATGACTCCCATGATGTATAATCAATTCTAAAATTTTTAAGAGAGACCTCCAGGGTATCTTGGTATTGCCTCATCTGACCCCCTTGTGAGTCCTTGAAATGTATGAGTTGCCATAAAATAGTCTTTTTTGGAAAGAATACTTGTGACATTCTAACAATGTGCCCAGTCCATCATAGTTACACAACATGTATTAACATTGTAATGCTTTGCATTATATCACAATTTGTTCAGCCATTCCTCAATTGATGAACATCCCCTTGATTTCCAATTCTTTGTCACTACAAATAGAACAGTTATGAATATTTTTGTACATGTGGGATTTTTACCCTTTTTTTCATTATATCTTCAGGATATAGACCAGTAGTGGTATTGCTGGATCAAATGATATGCATATACATTGATTCTGTAGAGCAATTTGGAACCATGTCCAGAGAACAATAAAAAGAATGCATATAATTTTATCAAGCAATATCATTAGTAGGTCTACATTCCAAAGAGATCACAAAAAGGGGAAAGACCCAGAAGTACAAAAATATTTATAGCAATTTTTTTGTAGTGGCAAAACATTGGAAATAGAGGGATTGACCATCAATTAGAGAATGACTGAGCAAATTCTGGCATATTATGTACTACTATTGATACAGGGGAAAGATGAAGAGAATTGTGAATGTAAAAATTTGTTAGTCAACCACCTACTTTTGAGATGTAAATTGACTTGAAGTGGAGAATTATGATTGTAACAGAAACAATAGTAATATCAAAGGTTGCCTGGGTGGAGATCCTGTCCCCATTCTGGATGTACCATTGATTCATTGATTAATGTAAAATTTGTATCCTGATCTTAGGCTTTATCCTCTAGCTAATTCTTGGTCTAGTAAGAGAAATGGAGTTTACCTTTTGCCGTCTGAATGAGAGGCAAGACAAAAAAAAAAAACCTGATCTTCTGGACTCCAGCTCAGGACCACAGTCTTCTCTAATAACCTATGGCCCAGCCAACACTCCAACACTGCTTGGCTGTTCTCTCTCTCTCTCTCTCTCTCTCTCTCTCTCTCTCTCTCTCTCTCTCTCCTCTCCTCTCCTCTCTCTCCCTCCCTCCTAGCCTTTCCTATATCTTGTAACCTTTTAATCTTCGTAATAATTTTTTGTTTTATTTCCACCTATGCTTTCCCAAGTCTGAATAATGATTCCTCATAGACAGAACTGAACCCAAGAAGCCAGCGGCTACATAATATGACAATCCAGCCAGAATACTCTGCAGCAGACTGGGAATTGGATTGAGCTCCATAGCTGAGAAGCAATGCACCCTCTTTTTACAGATCCTAGATTTTTAGAAAAGTAGGAAAATTATTGGACCTCTAGCCCTCCTTCTGTGTTTCTCTTTTTCAGGAAAATGGAAAAAGGTTGAATTTTGTGGGGAGTCAGCTAAGCTGATCCTGTATGTTGTTTTGCAGTAGCCCTGATGTGGGCCTAGCCTGTTCAGACTGACCAGAGAAGTGGCAATTCTGAAGTGTCTTTGGTTTATACCCCACTGTGAGTGAGGATTGTTAAGGAAAGACATTTGGTGCATATCCAATTAACGTTTGCCTACCTGTAAAACTATGGGGGAAAGCTTGGCAGTAAAAAAAAAGTTCCCCCAGCTGTGTGTTTGCCCCTTGGGAGGAGTTATTTTGTACAAAAACAACATACCTGAACTCCTGGGAATTATTCTTGGGTGATACTCTCTTTCAAAATGCTCTCTCTCACTCTCTGCTGCCCCCTCGCTCTGCAGAGGTAGGGTGAGGAGAAAGTGAAACCTTCCTTTTTAGAACTTGAAACTCAATCTGTTTCTCAGATGGAATGCATACTTCACTGCTTGAAAGGTAAGACCCCACCAAAACTTGTTTTGGCCCCATTATTTAAAATAGGGAATTCCCATGCCTTCTTCCTGGTTTGAGGAGTAGAGCAGGAAATGGTCACCTTATTCTCTTATGCTACACATGTTTATCAATTCCAACCCCCATTTAGCTGGGCTGAGAAAGCCTTGTGGTCAATTAGTTAAGAAAAAGAGGGGGAAGATAACTTTTTCTAGGGCAAGGAAATTCAGATTTCATCTTTTAAGCCTGTGTCAATAACTAATATCTCTGTAATAGAGTAACTGGATTTGAACTTTATAAATTTACTTAAGAATGCATTCAACTTTAACTATTGATTGGCTATTTCAAGATCTTAATTTATATATATATATATATATATATATATATATATATATATATATATATATATGTATATAAATATATATATGAAGTTCCTCAAGAAATTCTGATTTATTCTAAAAATTATTTTTTGACTGGTCTTAATTGGTACATTCAAAAAATATAATACAAATACATGTGTATATATATGTATATATATACATTATACATATACATATATATATATTGTGTATATGTGTATTTAAAGATCAATGCAACATTTTCACATCTCTCTACTAGGCTGGGGAGATGAGAAAATGTTTCTGTATTCTGAGATCTAGTACTGGCCAGGGTATCAATCTCAGCTTGATTAATTTGATACAAAAGAATTTTGGCTGTTTAAACTCCTGTGTCTGTGTGTATGTGTACTTCAGTTCTGAAATAGTTACAGATACCTGAGTTAAATGTTATTCCTTTTAATTTGGGTTTTGAATTTACTTGCTTAAAAAGGTCTAATTTTAAGTAATTAATGAAATCCAGATCTGCGCCTATTCCCTTAGACGATTTGAAAGTTTGTAAGTGGCAAAGTCTGTGAAATAAGCTCATCTGTTAGCTTACTCCCTTCCCTCTAGATGCTTTGAAAAGAGGGTAGGAAGGCCTTTGATAGGAAAAGGTCACAAAGTCGTGTTTAAAGTAAAAATAAACTATCTGAGAATAATATAGTCACCTATGTTTTGTAATAAGTTTTGAGAATTTGTGTGTAGTATTGAGAAAGAAAATATAATTGATAAATTGTATGTCAAGGAATTTGGGAATATTGAATCATATATAATTTACTGATTTCTTTTAGGAAAGCAATATTGTATTAAATTTTGTAATCTGATTTTGCTTTGACATTAAATTGATATACATTGTCAACAATATCACAATGTCTATTTTGGTAAAGGAAGAATGTTTGCAATCTGTCACATCATCTATCATTACATGTTTATGGAAGGGAATATACATGTATATGAATTTATCAGTTATATGATATTCTCTTGTCACCTCAAGAAATAATAACAGTGTTTGGTTTTCTAGTGAAGATGTACACTATTTGAATACTGTAAATGTTAAAGCCTAGAAATTAACATGTTATTGTTTTGAAGGGGTGATAAGGGAAATATCACAAATTATGACTCCCTTCTGGGATAAATTTGTGGATTCATGTGTAATAACTCATGCTGTTAATTGATTTGAATAACTGGCTGTTATTTCTGTTCTTTAACTGCACTGGAATCAATAACACATTAGAAATTTAAAGTTACTTAAGATGTTCTAATGTTTTACATAATTCTGAAAGTAATAATTTGTATTCTGAAGATGACTAGTAGTTAAAAGTTTATATATAGTAATTTCTAGCTATATATGTAAACTGGGACTAAACAGTGGTTCTTTGCTTTGAGGGGAAAATCATCTGTATAACATGAGGAAGATAAAATAATGATTTGAGATTTCTCTGTGGCAATCTAGTCAATTGTTAGGTGAGAAGTATAGAGATGATGGGCAACCTCCTAGCCAGAAGGAGATGTTTAGTTATTTTAAACATTTAAAAAATATGAAATAGGATAATTGTGTTTCAACATCTCAAAATCTGCTTACTGCATTTCATTTACCACACTGTCTTTTGGTACATGAGCAACAATTGAATTAGGATTTTTTTTCCCCTGGATTTCTTACACCAAGTTACATCCTGGCACACTCTTGGTTGTCCTTATTGCTGAAGCCACCTGAAACTCTGGATATAGATAATTGCTATATTACAAAATATTAATCTGCCTGACAACAGGTATGATAAAATAGAAAGACAATATGCCAATTATACCATTATTTAGACCTATGGGGTTTGATGTTAAATGCTGATGGAGTAAGTGACCTTTGAAATAACAACCATAGCCTCAACTAGGGCAGGTTTCTTTTAAAAGTTCTCTCACCTGGCCCATTGAAAAGTATTTTCTGTATAAGGGAACATGTCCTCTAGTCCCTTTCTGCTCTGTAGTAGCAAATTGCCATGATCATTCCAGGTGCATCATAGTTAACTATTAGAGTGTGCCAGTGGATCAAGATAATGTCCATAGGCATATTTAATGGCTTTGAAGGAGAGATCCATTCTTAAACTAGAATTTCAGTTCATTCTAAGCATGACCAAAACTAAAATAGAAAATTTTGCTGCAAATTATTTTTTGGACATGTGCAGTTTTTTTAACCTTTTCAGTATATTTGTTTATACTATTTTTTGCAAGTCAATGGGGTTAAGTGACTTGCTCAAGGCCACACAGCTAGGTAGTTATTAAATGTCTGAGGCCAGATTTGAACTCAGGTACTGCTGACTCCAGGGTTAGTGCTCTATCCACTGCGCCATCTAGCTGCCCATGTTTATACTGTTTTTGAGCTTTTGTTTACAACATATGTGGTATCCATCAATGAATCTCTTATATTGGATCAAAAAGTATGATTCTTGCCATTTTTTCCTAATTTTTGGACCTTTAGTAAATAGCTTTCTCTGCTATAATATCTCTGGTTTTTGCTTGCTCCATTTTCCCCGTGAGTTTCGTTTCTCTTAGCTGTATAGCTCCAAGACCAGCCTCTGCAGGATGCCAACCAGATGCGCCAGCTAATCATTCTCTTGGACCCTGCATCAATGAAGGCGTTTCCATAGTACATTTGCCTCCCAATGGACTCTGAAAGGCCCAGAAGAGTCTGGTCCTCAATAATTTTGAGGGGGAGGGATGATGCAGGGGAAAAATGCAGAGAATTGTGGATATAGAAATTGGGTGGAGTTGACTACCACCTACTCTTGAGATGCAAATTGACTTGAAGTAAAGAATTATGATTGTAAAAGAAACAATTGTAATCTCAAAGGCTGCTTGGTGGAGTTCCACTATTCTTGTTGTTCCATTGATTCTTGTTTAATGAAAAATTTGGATCCTGATCTCTTTAGGCTTTACCCTCTACCTAATTCTTGGTCTAGTAAGAGAAAGGGTATTCATCTTTTGCCTTCTGGATGAGAGGCAAGACATGAAAACCTGAGTTGGACTCCAGCTCAGGGCCACTGTCTTCTCCACCAACCTGTGCCCCAACCAACAAAGCATGGCTTTCCTTTTATCTCTCTCTCTCTCTCTCTCTCTCTCTCTCTCTCTCTCTCTCTCTCTCTCCCTCCCTCCCTCCCTCCCTCCCTAGGCCTTCCTATGTCTTATAACCTTTTTGATAAATTTTTGTTTTATTTCCACCCATGCTTTCCCCGAATCTAAATAATGATTCCTCATAGACAGAACCAAAAATAAGTAGCCAGGAGCTACATTATAATGCAGTTCTGTAAGAAAACAAGTGTGCTCTGATGTTAGAAAAGTCTGGAAGGACTTGCTTAAACTAATGCTGAGTAAAATAAATGTAACCAGGAGAATACTATATACATTAACAGCAGCCTTGGGAGATGATCAACTCGAATGGATGCAGTTCCTCTCAGCAGTTCAGTGATCAAAGATAACCCTGAGAGACCTGTTATGGAAAATTCTATCCATATTCAAGGAAAGAACTATGGAAACTGAATGCAGAGCACAACATACAACATTCACTTTTGAAAATTTCTTTTGTTTCTTTCATGGTTTTTTTTTTCCCTTAGTTCTAATCCTTTTTTCACAACATGAGTAATATGGAAATATGGTAAACATTATTGAACATATATAACCATTATCCGATTGTTCATTGTGATGAGGAGGGGAAAAGGAAGAGATAGTAATAGAAAAATATAAACTCAAAAGCTTTCAAAAAGATGAATGTTGAAATCTATCTCTGCATGCAATTGGAAAAATAAAATTGAATCTTTGTTTGAAAAAATGAATATCAATTAAATTCATGTATTTTAATAGAAAGACCTGGAGGCAGTGTCAAGGAATCAGGAGTCTAGTCCTTTACTTCACCTCTCTGTACCATCATGATATAGCATTATGATACTTAATATTTATTGAGTTCAAATTTTCTGATCTGTAAAAGGGAGATTAAAATAGATGTTAAATACAGTCCTTCTTAATTCTGATATTCTTTAATTCTGTGTCATAATAGAAGGAATATCAGCACCAATCAATCATTTTATAAGAATATTATTCAGAATTAATGTGTATTTTTGAACACAAACCATTTCCAAATTTATTTTAATGTTTGAAAAAATATACAATGATTATAAACAGTGTTAAAAAACCAAGCAAAATTATTACTATGTGTGTAGCAAATTAAGGGGGAAGACTAACTGTAAAGAAATTAATGTCATTTACTGGCCTGATCTCACAAAAAAATTAATACTTTTGAATAAAAAATATTTTAAAAAGCATAATATATAAAATTCTGATAGTCATGAAAAACTACATTTGAGAAAGTTCTATTATTTAAATGTCTATTTAAACACTGAGACGAACTAGTGGTTATTGAAATGCTCTAAGTCATCACTAATTACACAAAGGAAGATTTCAAAAAATACCTTTATATACCACCTCACAGATATCAGACTGGCTAATGTGACAGAAAAGGGAAATGATCAATGTAGGGGGAAGGTGGGTAAACTGAGACACTACTGCATTGTTGGTGGAGTTGTATACTACTCCAACCATTTTGGGGAGCAATTTGGAAATATGCCCAAAGGGGAAAAAAATTGTACATACTCATTGATACAGCAATACCACTACTAGGTCTATATACCAAAGCAATTATAAAGAAAGTGAAAAGACCAGTACGTACAAGAATATTAACTTGGTGCTGAGGCAAAGAAGTGAAAATCAGAATGAGAGGTGGAGCCAACATGTTGACAGAAGAATAGCCTCTCTTGTCTCAAAACTTATAAATAAGGACTCTAACTAAATTTTCAAGAGACAGAACCCACAGAGGGATCCAGTGAGGCAATTCTCCAGCCTAAGTTTAACCTGGAAATTAGCAGAAAGGCTCTGCTTCATGGAGTTAGAGGGGCAGCCCACCAGAGTGAAAGAACTTCGGCTTCCCAAGGGCAGCACCAAGGCTCCGGGGAGCCTTGGGTCACAGAAGCAGCGGCAGCTACCTGACCTGCATCATGGGGATCACCGGGCACAAAATGGATGATCAATAGGGGGCCTCTGCCAAAGCAAACCATGAAGCCAACCCTCAGGGTATTCAGCAAGGAGCTGGCCTTTGCAGCCCAGATCCAGTAACTGGAATTAGGCAGAGCCGGTAAGCAGGAGCCCCCAAGCAACTCAGCCTTGAGTACACAACCTAGGTAGGGGAGTGGAGAGAAACTTCCAAGTTCTGTCCTCTGTACCTGGAACCGGACTCTGAACCTCTGACCACATTCAGATCCTGATCACAGTATAGGCCCCCCATAGAACAGCAGGGACCTCCCACCTCAGCCCCATGGCAGAGGGGTGCTCTTGTGGTCATTCATAGACCAGGAGGGAAGACAGAGCCTCATACATGGAATTCCTTGGGAGGGGTGTGCCAATAATACTCAAAAGCTCAGGAAACACTCCCAAAACCAGGAACAGGCTGGGGAAATGAGTAAAGAGAGAAAAGAGGAACACCATTAAGAAATACATTCTCGAATCTGAGGGACTTCCAGCCAAGATGGCGGAGACAAGACAGGCACAGTTCTAAAGTCTCCTGATCTCTTCCCCATCTATCACATGAAACAAACCACTTAAAAGAAATCTGACTCAAAAAAACCCAGGAAGAAAAGCCAAAAGAAAGAACATCTCCCTCGGGATTTGTCTCCAGCAGGAGCTCTGGGTGAATTTGGGCGGGTGAGTCTGGGCCCAGAGGGAAGATCAGCCCGATCAACCAGACTAGCAGCTGAATTGGAAATGGGAGTCAGAGGGCCCCAGAGTAGGACCTGCTGGATCAGAGGTGGGGCTGGACCTCGGGGGCATGAGTCTGAGGGGGAGCAGAGGCACTGGTGTTGGAGCTGTCCCCCTGGAGATCCCAGACAGGGCTGGGGGGAGAATTCTGGAGCAGGGGAGCTGTGGACACCATCCCTGGGCTCCTCTGGTCTGAGTCCCATTACAACTCAGACTTCTCCCCTAAGAAACAAATACAAACTACTTCTGCCTCAGGCACATGTGTGTGTGAGCAAAAGAACCAGCCCAGCTGAGGAATGACCTCAGGCCAGGGTAAAGCCCACCATTGATTGAAGGCAAAAGAATTCAATACCTCCAACTCCTCCCTTCAAGGAAAAGGAGAGGGCCTCAACCAAGGTCACGGACACTCCAGAGAAAGCAACACCACCTCCTACTGGCAAGCCATAGAAACTGCACTCAGTGAGTAAAGCCTTTAGTGGTCCCAAGCCCCTGTGAACCAGCCCCTCCCTAAATGAGGTCTTAGCAAAATGAAGAAGGGTCAGCGGAAAGGTGGATCCACAGAAAAATACTTGGAAGGGAAAGACGCTAACTCAGAGAGACCTGGAACCTCTGAGGAGAATACAATCTGGTCTTCAGCACAGAAAGACTTCCTTGAAGAAATAAGGAAGGAGTTTAAAAATCAACTAGAAAATTTGGAGGAGACAATTAATACCTTGCAACAAGAAAACAGATGTCTCAGATATTCAAATGGGCAAATGCAAAAAGAAATTAATTCTCTCAAAACCTCAATTGGTCAAATGGAAAGCTCTTTCAAAAGTAGAATTGTCCAATTAGAAAAGGAGTTGTTAAAGGTTAACGAAGAAAACTCCTCCCCCCCAAAAAAGAATGGAGTCCACAGAAACTAATGACTGCATGAGACAGAAAGAATCAGTTAAACAAAATCAAAAAATAGAAAAAAATAGAAGCAAATGTAAAGTACCTCATCAACAAAACCACTGACCTCAACAATAGATCGAGAAGGGGCAACCTGATTAATATAGGACTTCCTGAAACCACTGAAGAGAAAAAAGCCTCTACTTAATAGTACAGAATCTAGGGATGGAAAACTGCCCTGTTATCATGGAAGCGGAGGGCAATGTAGTTATTGAAAGAGTACATCGACCCCCAACAGAAAAAGATCCTAAAATGAAAACACCAAGGAATGTTGTTGCCAAACTGCAGAACTATCAAATAAAAGAGAAAATCCTGCAAGCAGCCAGAAAGAAACAATTTAAATATGAAGGAGCCACAATAAGGATCATGCAGGACCTGACTGCATCAACTTTAAGGGATCGAAGGGCCTGGAACGAGATATTTTGAAGAGCATGGGAGCTTGGAATGCAGCCAAGAATCTACTTTCGTGAAAAGCTGAGACTTCTCTTCCAGGGAAAAAGATGGACATTTAACGAAATGGAAGAATTCCAAAAATTTCTGATGAAAAGACCAGAGCTAAACAGAAAAATTGGACATCAAACAGATGGTTCAAGAGACACATGAAAAGGCCAAAAAAAGGGGGAATGGTAAAAGAAAAAAAATTGCAATCCAGTAAGTTGAAACTGGATATATCCCAGCATGGGGGTTAAAAAAAAAGATTCTCATAAACCTTGAGAAATGTAACTCTAACAGAGAGAATACACCTAGCCAGAAATGATGGACATTCATGACCTATCCATGAGACTACTATCTATTGGGATATAACGGGCTTTAACCCCATTTGGGCGAAAGACTCTAAGTCTCAGGAATTTTGACTCTATTCGATAGAATATACAGAATTAAAAGGGACAGACAATTAGAATTTTCTACGACTTAGATAGAATGATCTTTAAAAAAAAAACACTACTGCCCTTAAAAGGGGGACAGGAAAGAGATGGGAGGAGGGAAGGGATTGAATGGGGTAAATCTCATTACACTAAGAGGTACAAAAAACCTATGGTAATAGTGGGGAAGAAAGGAGAAGAGGAGAAACACCTGAATCTTCTTCTTATCAGACTCAGTTAACATATAAAACATCTAACCTTTCAAGTATTATAAGGGGAAATGGGGAGGGGGGACAGAGAAAGGGAAGGGGAGTGGGAGAAATAAGGGGAAATAACAAAAGGACAGGAAGGGAAAAGGGAAAAAAGGAAAGGGGTAAGAAAGGGGAGGGTGTGATATAGGAGGGCAAACACACTAAAGGGGGTGGTTTTCAAAAACAAAAGTCTGGGGAATATGGATAAAAGGGGGGAAAGGGGGAAAAATACAAACAGAGGGAAGATAGCATGGAGGGCAATAAAGAATTTGTAATCATAACCTTGAATGTGAATGGGATGAACTCTCCCTTAAAACATAAGCAAATAGCAGAGTGGATTAAAATCCAGAATCCTACAATATGCTGATTACAAGAAACTCATATGAAGCAGAGAAATACATATAGAGTAAAGGTAAAATGCTGGAGCAAAATATATTTTGTTTCAGCTGAAGTAAAAAAAGCAGGAGTAGCAATCCTTATCTCAGACAAAGCAGCAGCAAAAATAGATAGCGTTAAAAGAGATAAGGAAGGAAACTTTATCCTCCTAAAAGGTACCATACACAATAAAGTCATTTCAATATTGAATATATATGCACCCAGTGGGACAGCACCCAAATTCTTAGAGGGGAAGATGAAAGAATTACAGGAAGACATAGACAGCAAAACTCTACTAGTGGGAGACCTCAACCTCTCACTCTCAGATCTAGATTAATCAAACCATAAAATAAACAAGAAAGAATTTAAGGCAGTAAATAGATTGCAAGAAAATTAGATATGGTAGACTTATGGAGGAAACTGAATGGGGATGGAAAGGAATATCCCTTTTTCTCTGCAGTACATGGAACTTATACAAAAATTGACCATGTACTAGGACATAAAAACCTAATGATCAACTGCATAAAGGCAGAAATAGTGAATATATCTTTCTCAGATCACAATGCAATAAAAGTCATATGCAATACTGGGCCAAGGAAATATGGACCCAGAACAAATTGGAATCTGAATAACCTCATTTTAAAAAATGAACGGACCAAAAAACAAAGTATAGAAAGAATTAACCATTTTATACTAGATAAAGAAACAACATACCAAAACCTGTGGGATTCATTCAAAGCAACTCCCAGGGGATATATTATAGCTCTAAATGCTTATATGAATAAATTGGAGAAAGAGGAAGTCAATGAACTAAACATGCAACTAAAAAAATTAGAAAAAACACAAATCAAAAATCCCCAATTAAGTACCAAATTAGAAATTCTAAAAATTAAAGGAGAAATTAATAAAATTGAAAGCAAAAAACACTATTGAATTAATAAATAAAACCAAAAGTTGGTATTATGAAAAAAAAAACAATAAAACTGATAAACCTCTGGTCAATTTGATTAAAAAAAAAGAAAGAAGACCAAATTGCTAGTATCATAAATGATAAAGGTGAACTCACCACCAATGAGAAGGAAATTAAAGTAACAATTCAAAATTATCTTGCCCAACTCTATGCCAATAAATTTGATAATCTAAGTGAACTGGATGAATATTTACAAAAATATAAGTTGTCCAGGTTAAATGAAGAAGAGACTAAACACCTAAACAACCCTATCTCAGAAAATGAAATTAAACAAGTCATTACTGAACTCCCTAAAAAAAAAATCTCCAGGGCCTGATGGATTCACAAACATTTAGGGAACAATTGGTTCCAATCCTATATAAACTCTTTGGAAAAATAGGGAAAGATGGAACTCTGCCTAACTCTTTCTATGAAACCAATATGTTACTTTTACCTAAACCAGGAAGAGTTAAAACAGAGAAAGAAAATTATAGGCCTATCTCCATGATGAATATACATGCAAAAATCCTAAATAAAATCTTAGCAAAATGATTACAACAAGTCATCACTAGGATAATACATTATGATCAAGTAGGATTTATTCCAGGAATGCAGGGTTGGTTCAATATTAGGAAAACTGTTAGTATACTCAATTATATCAACAACAAACCTATCATAAATCATATGATCATATCAATAGATGCTGAAAAAGCTTTTGACAAAATACAGCATTCATTCCTATTGAAAACACTAGAGAGTGTAGGAATAAATGGACTGTTCCTTAAAATCATTAGCAGGATCTATCTGAAACCATCAACAAGCATTATATTCAATGGGGAGAAGCTAGAGGCATTCCAAATAAGATCAGCGGTGAATCAAGGGTGCCCATTATCACCACTACTATTCAATATTGTATTAGAAATGTTAGCATCAGCAATTAGAGAAGAAAAAGAAATTAAAGTAATTAGAATTGGGAAGGAAAAGACAAATCTCTCACTCTTTGCAGATGACATGATGGTCTACCTAGAGAATCCCAAGAAATCATCTAAAAAACTACTGGAAACAATTAGCAATTTTAGCAAAGTTGCAGGTTATAAAATAAACCCTCATAAATCCTCAACTTTTCTATATATGTCTAGCAAGAAACAGCAGGAAGAGCTAGAAAGAGAAATCCCATGCAAAATAACCTCAGACAATAAAATATTTGGGAGTCTATTTACCAAGACAGACTCAGAATCTTTTTGAAAACAATTATAAAACACTTCTCACACAAATTAAATTAGATTTTAATAACTGGGCAAATATCAACTGCTCATGGATAGGTAGAACTAATATAATAAAAATGAAAATTCTACCAAAACTAAACTATCTGTTTAGTGCCCTACCAATCAAAATTCCAAAAAATTACTTTAATGAGTTAGAAAAAACTGTAAGTAAATTCATATGGAGAAATAAATGTCAATAATTGCCAGGATCTTAATGAAAAAAAAAGTACAAAAGTAGGTGGCTTAGCCCTACAAGATCTAAAATTATATTATAAAGCATCAATCATCAAAACTGTTTGGTATTGGCTAAGAAATAGAGTGGTGGACCAGTGGAATAGAATAAGTGTTAAAGCAGGAGATGATTATCGTAATCTGCTGTTTGATAATCCCAAAGAATCTGGCCATTGGGATAAAAACTCCCTCTTTGATAAAAATTGCTGGGAAAATTGGAAGTTAGTATGGAAGAAACTTAGATTAGACCAACACCTCACACCCTTTACCAAGATAAGATCCAAATGATTACAGGACATAGACATAAAAAACAATACTATAAGCAAATTAGAAGATCAAGGACTAGTCTACCTGTCAGATCTATGGAAAGGGGAACAGTTTATGACTAAGGAAGAGTTGGAGAACATCACCAAAAACCAATTAGATGATTTCAATTACATTAAATTAAAAAGCTTTTGCACAGATAAAACCAATGTAACCAAGATCAAAAGAAATGTAGTAAATTGGGAAACAATCTTTACAACTAATGATTCTAACAAAGGACTCATTTCTAAAATATACAGAGAATTGATTCATATTTTTAAAACAAAAAGCCATTCCCCAATTGACAAATGGTCAAAGGATATGCAAAGGCAATTTACAGATGAGGAGATCAAAGTAATCCATAGCCATATGAAAAAAATGCTCTAAATCATTATTAGAGAAATGCAAATTAAAGCTTCCCTGAGGTACCACCTCACACCTCTCAGATTGGGCAGTACGACCAGGAAGCATAATGATCATTGTTGGAAGGGATGTGGGAAATCTGGGACACTATTACACTGTTTGTGGAGCTGTGAACTCTTCCAACCCTTCTGGAGAGCTATTTGGAACTATGCCCAAAGGGCAACAAAAATGTACATACCTTTTGACCCAGCAATACCACTACTGGGTCTATACCCTGAAGAGATGAGGAAAAAGGGTAAAAGATTTACTTGTATGAAAATATTTATAGCAGCCCTGTTTGTGGTGGCAAAGAATTGGAAATCCAGTAAACGTCCTTCAATTGGGGAATGGCTTAGCAAACTGTGGTATATGTATGTCATGGAACACTATTGTTCTATTAGAAACCAGGAGGGATGGGATTTCAGGGAAACCTGGAGGGATTTGCATGAACTGATGCTGAGTGAGATGAGCAGAACCAGAAAAACACTGTACACCCTAACAGCAACATGGGAGTGATGTTCAAGCTTGAAGGACTTGCTAATTCCATCAGTGCAACAATCGGGAATAATTTTGGGCTGTCTGCAAAGGAGAGTACCATCTGTATCCAGTAAAGGAGCTGTGGAGTTTGAACAAAGTACAAGGACGATTCCCTTTAATTTAGAAAAAAAAAAACATAGCTTTTTGTCTGATCTTGTTACCGCTTAGACTTCTCTTTAAGGATATGATTTCTCTTTCATCACACCCAATTTGGATCAAGGTACAACATGGAAACAAAGTAAAGACTGACAGAGTGCATTCTGTGGGGGTAGGGGGGAGGGAAGCAAGATTGGGGGAAAATATAAAACTCAAATAATATCTTTAGTAAAAAATAAATTTAAATTAAAAAAAATAATAAATCTGAGAGAGGAAGACCCTCAGGATTTCTGGCCAGAACAGAAAAATTGCTAAATTCAACAACACAGTGCTCTGGACAAGTCTTTAAGTTTATAAACTTTTCAGAGAAGGGAATAATCTATATTGGTGGAGAAAGATAATTCTTAACCCAGCTCTCTACAACAAAGAAAGAAGAACCAGTCCCTATCCTTAATAATGATGACATCATTAATACATGGACAGCTAGAGGTCAGGGCAAGAAGCCATGACCAAAAGATTCAGAAATATGCTTTAGGTAACAGTGCTAGGACACTTCACTAAGCAAGGTCATACTGCACAGCTGGTTTGGCAAGTTGGTCAGACAGGCAGAAGTAGATGTCAGGATTGATTTGGGTCATGCTTAGAGTCTGCAGCAAATCATTTGAATACTGAAATGGGAAAGTGAGTGAATCCCTAGCTGAGATCAAGGAAAAAGTCCCCAGTATTTATCAGCCTTTGGATCTGTATCAAGTTGACCTAGTCCATAGTAATGATCCAGGGGTGGGCTTAAATGGGAACATAGGTGGTCCAAACCAAAAATGCCACAGACCGAGTCCAGGGATGCAGTCAACATTGTGGTTCAACACTTTCAAGTGCTATTAGAACCAGATTAAGATGTAAATGGGAAAATTTAATAAAATACATCCTATATTACTATTCAATGATTAATAGCCATTCATTAAGCATCTACTCATTACTAGGTACTGTGCTAAGTGCTATTTGTAATGAAAATATGATAGAACATAGATAATGTTTTTACGTTTTTTTAAGTCAATGTGAGGCACACAGGAAAACTTATGTATTTTTTAGTGGCTGTATTCCTATTTAAGTTTAAACACCATTGGTCCAGATCACAGGCCTGAACTGACACATTAGAGCCTTAATAATGGGCTAAACTAATTGAAAAATCTGACTTGTCCATTTCCCCAATGGACAAATGATCAAAGGATATGCAGAGGCAATTTACAGATGAGGAAATCAAAGCAATCCATAGTCATATAAAAAATTGCTCTAAATCTTTACTGATTAAAGAAATGCAAATTAAAGCATCTCTGAGGAACCACATCACACCTCTCAGACTGGCCAATATGACCAGAAAGAACAATGATCAATGTTGGAAGGGATATGGGAAATCTGAGACACTAATACATTGTTAGTGGAGCTGTGAACTTATCCAATCTTTCTGGAGAGTAATTTGGAATTATGCCCAAAGGGCAATAAAATGTGCATGCCCTTTGATCCAGCAATACCACTACTTCTATATCCTGAAGAGTCATGAAAAAGAGTAAAAACATCACTTGTACAAAAATATTTGCAACATCTCTGTTTTTGTGGTGGCAAAGAATTGGAAATTGAGTGAATGTCCATCAGTTGGGGAATGTTTGAACAAATTGTGGTACATTTACATTATGGAACACTATTGTTCAATTAGAAATCAGGAGGGATGGGAATTCAGAGATGTCTGGAAGGATTTGCATGAACTGATGCTGAGCGAGATGAGCAGAACCAAAAGAACATTGTACACCCTAACAACAACCTAGGGTGGATGATCAATCTTAATAGCCTTGTTCATTTCTTCAGTGCAGCAATCAAGGACAATTTTAGGATATCTGAGATGGAGAATGCCATCTGTATCCAAGGATACAGATAAAAACCAAAGACTATTACCTTTAATTTAAAAAAAGTTATCTTATTATGTAATTTTGCTATCTCTTGTATTTTATTTTTTCCTTAAGGATATATCTCTCTCAACCCATTCAATTTTGATCAGTGTACAGAAAGGAAACAATGTAAAGACTATCAGATCACCTTCTTCAGGGGTTGAGGGAGGGAAGAGAGATTGGGGGGAAATTGTATAATTCAAAAAAAATAAATAAAAAGGCTTTCAAATAATAAAAAGAAATATATTCTCTATGATCTCAAGAAGGATCAAAACACTCAATCTGAAGATGAGGAAGTACAAGCTCCTGCATCTAAAGACTGCAAAAAAAAATGGAAATTGGGTTCAGGTTATGACAGATTTCAAAAAAGATTTTGAATATCAAGTGAGGGAGATAGAAGAAAAATTGGGGAAAGAAATGAAAGAAATGCAGGGAAAAAAAACATGATAAAATAGTCAGCAGCTTAGTCAAGGAAATCCAAAAAAATGCTGAAGAAAATAGCATGTTAAAAAACAGCATAGGTCAAATGGATAAAATGGTTCAAAAAAGTTATTGAAGAGAAGAACACTTTACAAATCAGAACTGGCAAGATGGAAAAAGAGATAAGCAAGCTCTCTGAGGAAAACAAATCCTTCAGATCTAGAATGGAGCTGAAGGAAGCTGCTGATTTTCTGAAAAGTCAGGACACAAAACTTCAAAAACAAAAGAATGAAAAATTAGAAGAAAATGTGAAACATCTCATTGACAAAACAACAGATCTGGAAAACAGTTTCAGGAAAGATAATTTAAAAATTATTGGGATACTTGAATTTCATGATCGGCCTTGACATCATTTTTCAAGAATTCCTACAGTAAAATTGTGCAGATATCCTAGAAGCAGAGGGCAAAATAGATACTGAGAGAATCCACTAATCTCCCCAGGAAAAAGATTTAAAAAAACAACTCCCAGGAACATTATTGACAAGTTCCAGAACACCCAAGTCAAAGAGAAAATATTACAAGCATCCAGAAGGACACAATTCAAATATCGTGGAGCTGCAGTCAGGATCACACAGGACGTAGCAACAACTACATTGAAGGTTCGTAGGACTTGGAATATAATGTTCTGGAAGACAAAAGAGATCAGAATGCAACTGAGAATCAACTACCCATAAAAACTGAATAACCTTTTCCAGGAAAAAAGATGGACTTTCAATGAACCAGGGGAAATTCAAATGTTCCTGTTAAGATGGCCAGAGCTAAACAAAATGTTTGATCTTCAAATACAGGACTCAGGTGAAGCATAGAGAGTGGAAGACAAGGGTAAAATATGAGGGACTTGATGATGATGAACTACATGTCTTCCTGCATAGAAAAATGATACTGATAATGCTCATAAGAAAATTCTCATTTAATAGAGCAGGTAGAAGGAGCTTTTATAGGTGAAGCATAGGAGAGAGTTGAATTTGAAGATATAATGTGTTGCAAAAATGGAGTCAATGGCCAAAAGGCATATGTAATAGGAGTAAGAGAAAGGAGAGGTGGAATAGGCTAAGTTATTTCATATAATAAGATTTTTTTGTTACAATGAGCTATTGCAATGATATGGAAGTGGGGAAGGCAAGGGGGAATGAGGGGAACTTTGCTGTCATTAGAGGTGGCTTGAAGAAGAAACAGAATATATACTCAATGGGGTATAGATATCTAGAGTAAGAAGGAGAGAAGGATGACAGGGGGAAGGGGGAATGTGAGTTATGGAGGAGAGGGTGGACTGCAGTGTTGGGAGCCAGCGTTTCTAAGCTGTTTGACACAGTCGCAGCAAGAAGACTCAGGGCAGTCACACTGCCTAATGGAACAACATTTCTTTCTTCAATATATATATAGGGATTCCATGTATACCCATATTTATAGGTCTATTATTGATTGAAAAACTTACTCATGCTAATAGTGTAATGACTATAAATGAAGGATTTCAGAGAAATTCCTTGAATAAAACAGATTGTGAACTCTGTCCAAATTTAACAGGACTGCCTCTCCCTGAGACATACAAAAGGCTTCAACATTATGAAATCTTTGGAAGATACAGCACTGTGAGTTCCAGGGAGATGTCAGAATATATACAGGGAAACCAGATACAAGATGGGTCAGATAGAATTCCAGGGAAATTAACAGTTTTGCCCCCCTTATCATACACAGGAATATATGATAAAGATGGTGAGACAATAGTTAGCATAGGTAACCAATATGTGAACTCTAACAGCCTTAGTTTATTGGGAAAGAATAAAAATTCATAGAAACTGTAGCATCTGCCAACAAGGGCTGAAAGGAAAATTAGTTATTGAAGGAGTCAACGGACAAGTGGGCAAACATAACTACCCTCACTATAGGTTGTCAAGGGAACATATCGAAAAACATTACATATGCAGTACAAAAACATAAAAGCATTCCATTAAACAAATTATATCAAAGATTTTTATAAGGAAAGTTCTGTTTAATCAATAACTTTACTATGCAGCAACAAACTAGGCAACAGGCAGGTTGAGGTCATCATGGTCTGAGCAGGGACAAGAAAATTAACTACATGATTGATAATCACACTTGTAACCACTACATGATCAAACTTGTAACCATATGAACTATATGATTAATGATGAAAATTGTATACTTTTGTAACCAAGGAAATGATTTTAGTTTGCTTGTTTCATATGATTTTTGAGACTATAAAAATAAATCTAAGCAGCTGACAGTCAGTCAAGCTGCTTCTGCCTTTACCCATTTTTTGATTCAACTCATTTCGCCAACTCTGTCCCTCCTGTCAGGTTCCAAGGGCCCCGTGGAGGTTGGAACACCACAGTGTGGAGAGAAGTGATATATAACACATTTTTTTAACTTTTTGCAAGGGGCTGGATTGGATGGCCTGTCAAGGACCACAAGGCCAGGTGGTTGCTGGGCATTAAGGGGTTGTACGTGAACTCGCGCCCTCTTGGCCCCAGGGTCAGTGATCAGTCTTCCATACCACTCAGCTACCCTACAGCACATTTAAGAAGAGGGACAGAGTGAAAGGAGAGAGAAAATAAAGTGTATGGTAGTTGGAAAGTATGAATGCAGGGAGTTGGGATCAGCAATGGCAATGGTGGAAAAACAAAAAACATGGAAATAGATTTAGTGATGGACTTATCCTAGAGAATGTGATCCATCCACAATAGAGCTGGTGGTGTTGGAATACAGATTGAAGGACATTTATTACTATTACTATTACTATTATTATTATTATTATTATTATTATTATTATTATTATTTTGGGGTGGGGTTGCAGGGCCGATGGGGTTGTGTGGCTTGCCCAGGGCCACACAGCTGGGTGATTGTTGGGTGTATGAGGCCGGATTTGGACCTGGGTGCTTCTGACTCTGGGGCCAGTGCTCTGTCCACTTCACCACCTGGCTGACATTATTATTATTATTATTATTATTATTATTATTATTATTATAATTATTATAATTATTATTTTATTTTATTTTATTTCATTTCATTTTACTTTGGGTTTTTTTGGGTTTTGCAGGGCAATGGGCTTGGGATGGCTTGCCCAGGGTCATGTAGCTGGGTGATTGTTGAGTGTCTGGGGTCAGAATTGAGCTCAGGTGCTCCTGACTCCAGGACCACTACTCTATCCACTGTGCCACCTAGCTGCCCTTATTATTATTTTTTTAATTTTAATTTTAATTTTAATTTTAATTTTTTCCTCTTTCCTTTACTTTATTGCTCATGAGGGTCTATTTTGGGGGAGAGGGGTATTATGATTAGTCTTAATCAAGAATATTTTAGTAATGTATAAAAATTTGTACAAAAAATAAAATAAACAAAATTAAAATTGAAAAAAATCAAAATGGCCATTATCTGGGGAATGGCTGAACAAATTATGTATATGAACATAATGGTACATTATTGCTTTATAAGAAACAATGAGCAGACTGATTTCAAAAATCACTGTTAAAATTTACATCAATTGATGCTGTTAAGGCAGTGGAACCAGAACACTGTACACCTTTATAGTAATACTATGCAATAATCAAATGTGATAGATTTACCTGTTCTCAGCAATACAGCAATCAAAGTCAATTCTAAAGCACCTCTGATGGAAAATATTATTCATTTCCTAAGAAAGAACTATGGATTCTGAATACATTTGACTTCCTTCTTTTTTCTCTTTCCTCCTCATGATTTTTTCACTTTTTTGTTCTGAGTCTTCATTCATAGGATGCTTAGCATGCAAACATTAGTAAACGTGATTGTATATGTATAAACTATACTTTATCTCCTAATCTGGGAGGAGGGAAGAATGGAAAGGAGAAAACTTTATAAAACTGCATGTAAAAACCTTCTTTACATAAATTTGAAAAACTAAAAGCAATAAAGAAGAAAAATAAAGAAAAAATGATTCTTCACAAGACACTTTGAGGGGGAAAAACTAGTTCAGAAATCTCTTCAATGTTTTTGCACTAATAAAAATCAATGCTGCCAAAATTAGAAGTAAAGCAGAAGGGGTGGCTAGGTGGCGCAGTAGATAAAGCACCGGCCCTGGAGTCAGGAGTACCTGGGTTCAAATCTGGTCTCAGACACTTAATAATTACCTAGTTGTGTGGCCTTGGGCAAGCCACTTAACCCCATTTGCCTTGCAAAAAAAAAAAAAAGAAGTAAAGCAGAAAGTTAGGAAATAGTCTTCACAAATAGGACTTCTGTTAAAGACCTCATTTCTAAAATATATAGAGAGAATAAAATCAAATTTATAAGTCTACAAGTCATTCCCCAATTGATATATGGTCCAAGCATATGAATAAATAGCTTTCAAATTTAAAAAGTTAAAGCTATATATAATCATATGAAAAACTGTTCCATATCATTATAGATTAAAGAAATGCAAATTAAAACAACAGATTGTTCAATATGAGAAAAAAGGAAAATTATCAGTTTTGGAGAAGCTGTGGGAATAGTGGACATTGATGCATTCATTATTGGTGGAGCTCTGAATGAAGCCAACCATTCTGGAGAGCAATATGCCCAAAGAGTAATAAAAATGTTCTTTCCCATTGACTCAGCCATTCCCATTCCAGGCCTATATCCAGAAGAAATTATGAAAAATGGGGAAATTCCCACATGTTCCAAAATATTCGTAGCAATTCTTTTTGTAGAGGCAAAGAATTGAGGGGATGCCCATTAATTGGGGAATGGTTAACAATTATGGTACATGAATACTATGGAATATTATTGTTTTATAATAAATCATAAATGTTTGGACTCTAGAGAAGCAGGGAATGAATTACAGGATCTGATGCTGAGTGAAAGGAGCAGAACCAAAAGCACAATATACACATTAATAAAAACATTGTGAGATGATCCACTTTAATGGAAGCATTTCCTCTCAGCAGATCAGAGAGCTAGGACAACCATATTAATTAGTTATGGGCAATATTATCCCTTTCCAGATGAAGAAAAAGAACAAAACAAACAAGTAAAATAAAAAGGAAAAATCAACCCTTCAGAATCTGATGAACACTTAATAAAAATTATCTCTTATGTATATTTTGCCCTTAATCCTATTTCATCATACTGAAAATAACTAATATGTAAATATGTTTATCAAAAATTTGTATGTACAATGCTCACCTGACCATTTGCCTCTAAAGGGAAGGGTGTGGGAAGGGAGGGAAGGAGGAAGGAAATATGATAGCTTAAAAATAAACATATGTATAAGGAGGAAAAAAGTAAATAAATTTTTAAAAAAGAACTCTCTTCAATGTAGTGTATCTATACAATCTCTTTTGAAATGCTAAATGTATTATCTTTCACAGTTCAGATTTTTCTTGTTATTGTGGATAAATGTACATAGTCTTAAGAGTCTCAGGTTTGTCATCTGTAAACAGATGATTATATTGTCAAACTCCCCAGAATATTAGGAAAATCAATTAAGAATTCCCAGTAACAGTTATTAATGAACTTTCACCACTCCCAGAAAATTTTCAAAGAACCTGACCAAAATGGGATTCATAGATCTGTATAAAAATGGCAAGAGTACTACTGAGTCATTATCAATGTCATGGGCAAAGGCCCCTTTTAGCATAATTTCAAAGAGTTCATTCAAGTAATCAAGACTTTTGATTCCTTTCTTCTGGTTCTCCTTAGTAGTAAGAGAAAATGAGAGTATAAGGGACAGAGAGGGAGGGAAAGAGAAAGAGAGAGAGAGAGAAAGTGTTTGTGTTTATAGAGACATATAATATCTACTCGCCATATAGGTTTTATATATGTTGAAATATAGTT
This sequence comes from Macrotis lagotis, assembly GCF_037893015.1. Lineage (NCBI taxonomy): Eukaryota > Metazoa > Chordata > Mammalia > Peramelemorphia > Peramelidae > Macrotis > Macrotis lagotis. The sequence continues at coordinate 675,644,883 of NC_133658.1, forward strand.
CATGGGAGGAATTGATAGATATGGCATCCCCTTCTTCAAGGGAAACTATAATATATGCCTTGAAGATTACAGGAGAAAAGACCACAATTCTGACAGCTCTGCTCCCCTCTGAAACATGAGGTACCTGACTAGCATTATATCTATTTGCTTTAGTATTTTTATTGTAAATGGAGTGTGCGTATGTTAACATATATGTATATATGTGTATATGTGTGTATACATATAATGTTCAAAAAACTTTTGCTTTCCTGGTAATATTGCCTTATAAAGGGAGAGTAATTAAAACTTAAACCTACAAGCCTAAATACTTACCATCAAAGATAGTTAAAAAGCACCACAATTAATAAATGACAACTATAATCGCTTATCTAAGCAAATAAAAAACAGAAATTGGAGGAGTTACAGATTATAAATAACAGAATATACAAAGAATGATATAAGCGCTTTATTTTGGAGGATATTTCACTTCAGCCAAGAGAGAGGCTCAATCTCATCCAAGAGAGAATTTACAAAAAAATCTCCAGCAAGGCAAGCTGAAAATCAAGTACATATTAATAAGTCAGCCTCCGCTATTTCTTCTAAAATCTATTTCTCTCTTTCTCTCCAAGTCTCTATTCCTCATGCTATCTGTCTTCCTCTCTCATTGTGTATTTGCGTTTGTGTGTGTGTGTGTGTGTGTGTGTGTGTGTGTGTGTAGCCATTCTCCAAAAGAATCTGGAATCATTCATGTCCTCTAAAAGTAGGAATGAATATATCTCCTTTAAAGAACTCTCTTGACAGCATATTGCCCCTAAAGTCTTTTTGAAAAATCAAATTACTTTTCTCCACACAAATCAGTAATCCAGTGGAAAAGGAAGCATACAGAAAAAGGATACCTCTCTTTCGTTACAACAATATAAGCATAACAGATATAAATTAAAAAGTAATAAAATACAAAGTAGTTTAAGGGTTAGGACATTTGCGATTGGAGGGATTAGGAACAGTTCCTTATAAAAAGGATTGCTTTAATTTTGTCTTTAAAAACAGAGAAACTCTTTCAAAAGGAGGTATGGGGGTTATCCAGGAGAATTCTGGTGAGGTGCTGGGGAAAATACTAATTCAGCTAGATCACTGAGTGTAGAAAAAGGGTGTAATAAACACTGAGACTAGAAAAATAATTTTGGAGCAGGTTGTGAAGGAAATAATAAACTAGCCAGAAAAATCTATAATTTAATCCTAGAGGAATTAGCAAGCTACTGGAGTTTATTAAGTAGGGAAGAAACATAATCAGAGCTCTATTTAAGAAAAATCACTGTCATAAACATTCAGTATTGCTTGAAGCTTTGAGCTAGGATGACCAATAAAGCTATTGAAATATCTATAAGGGAAGCCATAAGATCTTGAAATAAATAACATCAGAGAAAGGCAGCTAAATACTAGAGATGAAATAGAGTCAAGAATGACCAGATTTGACAATTGATTGTATAATTGGGATGAAGGAGAATGAGAGGTAGAGGATAACTGAATTTATGACTCTGAAAGCCTATAAGAATGGCATTGCCTTGAAGAGAGAGAGAAAAAACAGTATGAACAGATGATCGAGAGGGATATGAAAATGAGCACAGTTTTAGACAAATTAAATTTGGGATGTCTCTGGGACAACAAAGGTTAAATTCCAGCAAGCTCTTTGGTGATCTACTTAAAGATGATATTCAAAGAATGGAGACACAGAGAGAAACAGAGAGAGAAAAGGGGAGAGAAGTAAGGGGAGAAGGAGGAAGAAGAGAAGGAGAGAAGGAAGAGGAAGAAGAAATAAGACAGGTAGGATAAGAACCAAGAGAAAGAGTTATCAAAGCAAGACGGTTGAAGAAAGAATCTAAGAGGTAAGTGTGGACTACAACATGAAATGCAGAAGACACTAACAAGGAAATTATAATTAATGGGGAAGATACAAAGTGCATAATAGAAATATATATAGAAAATATAAAAAAGTATAAATGCAAATATAAACAAGGTAATACAATACATTTTGGGAGTTAAGGCACCAGCGGTATAAAGATTCTTTTCATATTGTATTTGGCTCTCTTAAGTACATAACTGGCACATAACAAGCATTAAAAAAAATTATTGGGGCAGCTAGGTAGCACAGTGGAAAGAGTAAATGGCCCTGGAGTCAGGGGTACCTGAGTTCAAATCCAACCTTAGACACTTAATAATTACCTAGCTGTGTGGCCTTGGGCAAACCACTTAACCCCATTCCCTTGCAAAAACCTAAAAACAAAAACAAAAAAGCAAAAAAAAAACCTTTGTTGATTAATTTATTAATTTTATTCAGGGCAATATGCCAAAATATTATATGGATAGTAAGTAATGAAATTAATTATAGGATCATAGAAATGTAAAAGATTTCAAATTACTGATACTTGTTTAATGACCTTCAATTTCTTTAAGGATAGAATATAGCTGGGGCAATAATGTTAAGTTAGCAGCCCTCAGTTTCATTATCTGTAAAATACTGAGAGTATATCATATGGTCATTGAGATTTCTTCCAAATCTAAATTTATGACAAGAACTATAAAGCATCATCTTATAGCCTACAGTTTCCTCACAGGTACAATGAACAGGAAGCTTTAAATATCTCTAAGTTCTCTTCTATCTCTAAATATCTATGATTCTAGGATGATTTATCTCATCTGCCTTTGTGGATCCTAGTATAATTTCTCCTAAACCAATAAAAAAAAAAATCTCTGTTTAACCTATTACTTGAGGCCCTTGTGAATACTAATCTCAAGTGATTTTAGCAAACTTTCTTATTGTACCATTAAATTAATTTTCAACAAGTTATTACATTTAGCATAAGTTGACACTGCTTCATTTATGTTCATCTGCAGGTACATATAAATTTGAAAAACCTTAGCTAAGCAGTACAATTTGATATTTCCCAAACTCAACAAACCATATCTTCTGTTTTTCCTTTCCACAGATAGTCCATTGGTTTTTAAGGAAAGCAATTATGACCAAAGGGAACAATCTAAAATTAATCTCTATAGATGGGTAGGGAGCAGATAATAAAGGGCTTGAAATGTTTGAGAAATTCGTTTTTTATCATAGAGGAAAAAAGCGAGCCAAATGAAGATTTTTTTGAGCAGAATAGTGGCATAATTATTAGTCCAGTGTTATAGGAATTTCACTTTGGCAGATGTTATATGGAGGGTAAATTAGAGAGAGAAGACATTTGGAAATGGAGAAACTAATAAAGAGTTCATATTAAAGATAATCAATTGCAGAATTAAGGTATTGGCTGTGAGAAGGGAGAGAAGGAAGTCATTCTGATCCATGTGACAGATGTAGAAGTGACAATACTTGGAATCATTGGATAGGGAGGATGAAGAAGAAAGGAATCATGGGTAATTTGAAAATTTTATAATCTAGGACACTAGGCAGTTGGACAGTTTATCAATCTAAAAAGAAAAGTTCAAAAGATACAAGATTTCTAGGGGAAGGCAAGTTCTATTTTGAATATATTAAGTTTGAAATGCTAATAGAATTTCTAGGTGATGAAGTCTAGCGGGCCACTGTTGATGTTAGCCTAAGCGTCAGAGGATCTTCAGGGATGTTATTATTTGAATGTATAAGTATTCTTTATAGAGAATATAATTGAACTTATGAGAAAATATAAAAGAAGAGAGAGACAGAGACAGAGACAGAGACAGAGACAGAGACAGAGACAGAGACAGAGACAGAGAGAAACAGAGAGGCAGAGAAAGATGCAGAAAGAAATGAGAGCCTAAGAGAGATAATTGTTGAACCCCACACTTAGTGACTGGAAAAGGACGTAGATCCAGCAAAAGAAACTGAAAATCAGTAGTTAAACAAGTAGAATGACAGTACAGATAGCATAATGTCACAGAAGTTAAAGGAGAGGGGAAAATGGTCAACAATATTGAAAATGCCAAAAATATTAATGACAATGAAAGTTGAGAAATGGACATTGAATTTAGGATTAAATTGGTAATAGTTTTAATTGAATGGTGAGTTCAGAATCTATTTTGAAAAAAAGCTTAAACAGTGAGTTGGAAATATGAAAATAGAAGCAATACATTTAGATACTTTGGTTTTTCTTTCTTCACTTTTGATTGAGAAAGGGAAGAGAAGTACAAAATAATAATCATTATTCTTCAACATTTCTTGGGCTGATACCTTTGCTGTTACAAAGTTAGTAACTGGATGGTATTGGATTCGACATGAGTTTTTAACAGACTATATACATACATATATATATATATATATATATACATATATGTGTATATACACATGTGAATATATAGACAGAAACACTTCAATACATGAATCATAGATATTATTAATTTCAATTTATATAATGTATATATATATGTATATATTTTGAAGTTGCACAGAAAACTACAAAATAACCTGTGTATTAGACTCCAGATCTGTTGTAGAACTGAATTTTCTGTCAACTTGGAGAAAATGCTAATTTTCATATTTCCAAGTGACTAGAAGCTGAAAAATTTCAAAAACCTAAAGATTTACCAAGAGTAGGGATTTTTCTAACCAAAGACAATCCTCTGAATATATGCATTTATGGACAGTAGTCAGAAAGGTAAGAATGCCAGAGTAAATTGGTTATTTGTACTTGAACTCCAAAATAATTTTTAGACATTGTAATTCTAAATATTTGGCATTGACTTTGGAAGCTACCAATAAATTCACTAATATGCCAAAACATTTTGGTTAAACTAGTTTGAATCTTATAACTGCTTGTTATCAGGGAAGTCCATATGTAAAAAGAACTTTCATGATTAAGGCCAAATCTTAGGCACAGGATGGGGAATTTATAGACAGCCATTAAACTGAAAAAGACCTAGCAATAGTCACAGAATCTCAGTATAAGTAAATAATATTGTATAGCAGTCAAGGAAGCCAGTGTTATTTTATCTTTCATTAAGGGAGGTATACAATTCTGTATTAAAGAGATGATAGTCCCATATTCTTTACCCTGGTCAAGCAATGTCTAGAGTATCCTTTCAAGTTTTGCGTTCATTTTTGTAGGGAAATCGATCACTTGCAGAGAAACAAGGATTGCCTCAAGTTAATGCTATGTGGATGCAGTTGAAGAACTGTTAGGTTTAGCTAGAAAAGAGTTGATTTTTGTCTGAGGAGATACATACATACATACATACATACACACACATACACACACACACACACACATATATATATATATATATGTTTTAGATTATTATGATGATTGTGACAGAAGAATTAGACTTCTTCTGTTAGGATCTAGAATGAAGAAATAAGAATACTGGGTCTTGAGACACTGGGATCCTCTCACTGGAGGTCTGAAGCAAGGACAAGATGGCCATTTGTCCATTATATCTTAGAGGAAGTTATTTTAGGGTATGAGTTGTACTAGGTGGCAATTGAAGCCCTTTCCAACTGGATTTTTTTATTGCTGTGATCTCTGTAGAAAGATGATTTTTTAGCTTGTAAGCAGTGAGTTGGACAAAGCTAAGACAATGGTCATTAGCATATGGTCTGGCAGAAAGAGCTCAGTTGCAATGTTATTGTAATCTCTAAATTATCACTTCCACTTCTCCAATGAGTGCAAAGAATTCATGGCTTGAGAAATAGAAATATATCAATCCTATACAAGACTCTGTGGATGCTATGTATAAGGATAGAGAGGAAAAAATTAAGTTGTTACCAATCCCACCAGGCTACATGAGAAAATGAGAAAATGATATTTAATGTGGGTAGGTGAGTCAGACAGTGTTTTGTCAGTTGTTTTTATATAGTAAGCATCAGGGGGACAACAAAATGCAAAAACAATCCATGCCTTTAAGAAGCTCACATTCTAATATAGAGAAAAATGTAAATTGTAGATTTCTATAAGATATACAAAGTATGAGCATTATTTTTGATGAACTCAATAAGAATTTACTAAGAACCTATAGGATATGTGGCTTTTATGCTAGAAAAACACAGTCATACTTGGCTTTAAAGGATCCTAGAGTCTAATTATGGCATATACATAAATTACTATGCTAGGAACATGTGTGAGGTAATTACAAAAGAGATGCCCAGATAACATGTTAATGTAAAACTGAAGAGAGTCAATAGTTGTTTCTTTGACTGCCAAGTAGACATACCCAGATCCTACTAATAGGGAAGCTGTAGTTCTCACCAGAATGAAGGATAGGGAAAAGAACATGTTACTAAAATTAAGCTCTTTTAATTTGATAGATAATCTAGAGTTTTAAAGATTAATATCTGGAGAAACTCAGATATTTCTGTTAGTAGCCTGGTCTTCTACATTTTCTGAGACTAGTTGCTGAACAAACTTTCATTGGTCAAAAACAAGGTAAGGGATTAAAATATGCCTCTTGAGAAGAGCTATTAAAACTCTAGGGTGAAATAAAGAGTTAAATATAATCCTTACACAAGGAAAACAAGATATTCTTGGAGTCCCTTTTCTTCCTGCCTAGAATAGAAGGTGCAATTAGATCCAAGACAAACATTATTAACTCTTGCAACTAAAATAAATCATTTCCATGTCATCTAAATATTGATTTAAAAGCACAATTCTTAAGTCTTAATTGTTATGTCCCAGTTCACTGAAACAATGTAATTTGCATCCAATCTTTCTTTGAGAAAAATCCTGCCAATAACATTGCTATTTACTTAAAGTCTGTAGAATACTTGTTATTCCCTGAACTTGATAGTATGTTATTAATTTTATATAGATCTTTATTCTAAAAATCAAACCACTGATATTTTCTCACCTCTAATTGAATATTCAACATTAATCAGCTCTGGGAAGCAGTATGTTTTGTGGCCTGACACTAATAAGTGTGCCATAACCAATCAGGTGAAACATCTTTGCATAGAAAAAAACCACTTTAAAATTATTAAGCAGTGAGAATAAAACATGTATATTTTCAACATTCCTTTTACTTTAAAGGAATGAAGGAAGGAAGGAAGAAATGGGGGAGAAATAGGATCTCTCTAAAAGTGGGTATTTAAATTTCAAATGAATATTCAGTATTTTGTTTTAAGATAAAACTAAGTAGAGATTAGTTATCAGGCAACTGTTTTAAACAAGATGTTCCTCAATTAATCCCCTTTTATTTCTATCACCTCTAACCCTCTTTATACCTTATCCCCATTTAATATCCAGTCTTTACAAACTCTATCAATTTCTCTAATCAAGTAGTCTGGAGATTTTCTACCAACTGAAATACAAGAAATCTATTAAATTCCATGTTTAGTGTTATCTCCCTTCCATTCTTCTCCCTCTCTCTTCCCATAGTCAATTAGATCAGTCAGGAAATAGTTTACGGAAGACCCACTCTACTAGGCACATAATAAGATATAAGTTTTGGCCTGCCACAAAGATTATTAAATGTAAGCATTCCTCTATCTTTCTCTGAGTTTTATTCCTTTTTTTTATATTACTGCACATTAGCTCTTGCTAAGTGCTTTTCTATGTGTAACCTAGAAAAAAGTAAGAACAGAAGAAAGGATAAGAAATATGTAAGAATAAGCAACTGAGGTCACATTCCAGGTCTTTTATTGCCAATCAGGATTAGGATATTTGGGGTTAGCTGTCATTCATTTTAATTACATTACAAGAGCTAATGTTCTAGAGACAACTATCAAAATATAAATTACCTTGGCATGTAACTGAGAATGTGCTCAGAATGGAGGGAAAAGAAAATAGCAAATAAGCATGGATGGGTCCTAAACATTTTTCCATGGAGTAAGTAATTACATTTACCTTCCCTAGAAATCTTATGATCATTTATTGAGGAGGAAAAAGAGGATGGTTGAAATGCTAAATATAAATCATAAAGAGTAAAAGGTATATGCTGTATTAAAAACCAGCCATACTCTTTTCCACTATGTTACTACTCATAAGCCATAGCAAGGAGGGTGATTTTGATAAGGGGCTTTAATACTGACCAGGAGGTTTGAAAAACCAATATAGGACAGTTGATTTAAAAACAATCTGGTCAGCAAGTATCAAGTCTTAAAAGAACTTCTCAATTTCTCTCATCTAGAATTATAGAATGATTTGTATAACTAAAGTATACTTGCTATAGGAATGATTCTTCTCTTAACCAGAAATTGAAATATCAGAAAAAAATTATTTGCCTCTACTTAAGTCTCAAAATAACAACAAACAAAAAAAGCAACTAATATGGATTAGTAAGGTTTTATCCCTAAATTTTAATTTACTCTCAAAACTTGAGAGATAGCATTATGTTATGTTTAGAAAATTGGTCTTAGGTTGAGGAAGGCCTAGTGTAATGTATTTAATATGAAATATACTATCAGTGTATTCCTGGGAAAGACACTTAGTTATACAGTGTCCTCTGAGAAGTCCAAAGGCTATAAAATTTAGAAAACAAAATCTGCATAGCTGAAACTCTTTACAGGGAGCTCTCTATAATGATAAATTCATGGTCCCGGTCAAAAATTAAAATAGTAGCCAGGGTTTAAATAAATAAAATACTTATTTCTAAAGTATATGGAAGCTAAAGAAGTCAATTAAGGGGAAAATATCAAAGAACAAATATAATGTGCATAATTGCAATATGCGATAAAATAAACCAAGAATACATAAAAATATAAGATTTATTTATATTTTCATAATTTAATCATATGCTATATATAACTTCTATAATTTATTACTTTTATATATAATTATATTATTTGTAATAATGCTATATAAGATATATGCAGTTTATGTTTAATATTATGTTATTATATGATAATAAATACTTGTTTATATTAAAATTAATGAAAATCAACAGCATCTTATTCGTATAAAAGTTATTTTTCCTTTAGCAAATTATCATCACAGTGACCAACTATTAACATAACAGCAAAGGAATTAATTAGAATCTTGGAAATTTAGGTGAGCATAAATACTACTACTAATAATAATAATATTAATAATTTATTGGCTATTTAGTCATTTAGCTGTATCTAATTCTTCATGACACATTATGGGTTCTTTTTTGGCAAAGATATTGGTATTCTTTGCCATTTCGTTCTCTAGTGTATGAAGGCAAAGGTTTGATGATCACTTAAGATCACACAGATAGTGGATATTTGACCCCAGATCTGAACTCAGAGCTCTATCCACTGACCTACCTAACTGCCTCCTGGTTATAATTAATTATAGTTAGCATACATGCATACATAGAAACATATAATATAAATCTGCATGGGTATTGAGTTTATGATGTGTGGGGCATTTTGCTAAACACTTTACAATTTTTATTGATTTGATTCTCACAACAACCCTGAAAGGAAAGTGTTGTTATTGTTCCTATTTCACAAATGAGGAAACTGAGGTGAAGGGGGTTAAGTACCTTGCCCAGGGTCATATGGCTAGTAAGTTCCTGAGTCTAGATTTCAGCTCAGTTCTTTCTAACTCAAGGCCACACATTTTATTCATTGTATTATTTTACTGGAACAGGGGTAATTGCAGTTCCATTCTGGTGTGTGGTGTGGAGAGGTTGCATTTAATTGTACTATTAAAAGAAAGGTGGTTATTATTAATTGTGAATATAAGAGGACTGAAACCTAAATGTGGGGTAAGGCAGGATTCACCCCCCAATCTATCCAAATACCTTTAAATAATGATTCTAGACAAATATTAGAGTGACAGAACTCAATAAAAAGGAGTGAAACAATTTTCAATTCAAAAACTTGAAATGTCATTAGGAAAAGTCTGTCACCCAAGGGTAAGAGTAGAGTACAATCCAGCACAGGTCTTGGAAGCATACACCCACTAGCAAAGCAGGAACATTCCTGAGGAACAAATTCATTAGCAGTTGGGACAATCCATAGATGGTTAGGGATTGGCAAGAAGTTACAGGGTTCTTTTTTGTTAGAACTGAGGCAGTACTCCGTTGCTTTGTCCACAATTGGACATTGGTCTCAGTCCTGGTTCACATACCCTAATAGAGGTGGAGCAATAAAACCCTAGAGCTTGCTGCCACAGCAGGGACTCTCCTCATAGTTTCAGGGTAGAATACAAGATTTATGGTCACTCAAGACCAGAGCAAAGGGTGAGAGAATAGTAAACAACTCTCCTTAAATAATCCTACCTTGGAAGAACTGAAAACTTACAGGTTCCTAGAGGTATATATAAAAATGGCTGCACAGTATCCCAGTAACTTTTGTACTCCAGCCCAGAAGACCCATATTTTAACAAAGAAATAAATCAAGTGATAGCTTGTGAAAATGAGCACAGGAAAACAAATTGATAGTAGAAAGTTATGATATCAACGAAGATTATAATGAGAGCAATGAAGAAGATAGCCAAGTCAATACTTCTACAACCAAATTATCCACAAAAAATATCAATTTGTCATAGACCATGAAAAATTTTTTTTTAAAAATTAGAAATAAAAAGTGATAGAGGAAAATTTGGGATGAGAAATGAGAGGGAATCAACAAAATCATGAAAATGAAAAAATACTGAAGAAAATAAAACCTCAAATATCAGACCAGGCCAAATGATAAAATTTCTGCACAAAAGCAATGAGGAAAAGAATGCCTTAAAAAGCTGAACTGAACAAATGGAAAAAGAGGCACAAAACTTCACTAAAGAAAAAAAACTACTCAAAAACTCAAAAGCTCATTGAAGTAAATAATCCCTTAATAATTGGGATTGAGCAAATGGAAGCTAATGATTAAGAGAAATCAAGATGATGAAAGAGGGGCAGAGCCAAGAGTAAAGCATGAAAACACCCTTTCCTAGAAGTACTCTCTAAAATATTCCAAAATTCTTAAAATTATGGTTCTACCTAAATTTTTGAGACATAGAACCCACAAAAAGATCCAGTGAGACAATTTTCCAGTCCAAGGTAACCTGGAAGATAATGGGAAAGCTCTGTTACATGTGTGTGGAGAGAGCAACAGCATAACTAGGAATATCAAGCTAGAGCAAAGGAGCTTTAGTCTTCCAGGAAGAGCCTGCTGGGAGCCTGAGTGACAGGACACCTGAGTCCTGGGGAGGAGTTTCCTAACCTGCCAACCCAGGAAACAGCAAGCACAATTACAAGGTCAATGGGGAAACATATGACAAAGTGAATGGGAGCCAGCATGGCCCTCAGCGCAGCCAAGGCCCTCAGCACAGCTCAGATTCCCAGAATGAGAAACAGGCCTGCAGAGTCTCCCAAGAGTGAGCCCCCGGAAATCTGCTTCCAGAGTGTTCAGTCCACAGAAGATAACGGGATGGGGAGGAAAACTGTTGAGATCTCTCCTCTGACCCTGAGACTAGACTCTTATGCTTTGTCCATAGTCAGACCTTGGTCACAGTCCGGGGCCCCTCATTGCCATCCACAAAGCAAAGCACAGGCAGGAAAGCAGTCAGAGGCTCTCATACAACCTTGAGGGAACTGAGATCCTTCTCATTGGGGAGTCCCAATAATACTGCAAAGCTCAGGAAGCACCCTAAAACCAGGCACAGACTTGGGAAATGAGTAAATAGAAAGAAAAAAAAAAAAACCTGACCATAAAAATTTACTTTTGGTCCCATGGAGAAACAAAACACACAATCTGAAGATGAGAAAGTTCCATCTTCTGTATTTAAATCCTCCAAAATATATAGGAGTTGGTCTCAGGCTATTTCAGAGTCAAAAAAAGCTTTTGAAAAGAAAGTAAGGAAGGGAGAGGAAAAAATGGGGAGAGAAATAAGGGAGATGCAGGAAAAACACGAAAACCAAGTCAACAGTTTAATCAAGGAGATCCAAAAAATGCTGAAGAAAACATAATAAAAACTAGTTTAGGTCAAATGGGAAAAAAAGAGTTCAAAAAGTTAATGAGGAGAAAAATACCGTAAAAAACAGAATTGGCCAAATGGAAAAGGAGATAAGAATGCTTTCTGAAGGAAACAAATCCTTAAAATGTAGAATGGGGCTAAAGGAAGCTGATGACTTTGTGAGAAATAAGACAGAATAAACCAATAGCAAAAAGAATGAAAAGATAGAAGAAAATGTGAAATATCTTATTGAAAAAACAACTCTGAGGAGCAGCTAGATGGTGTAGTGGATAAAGCACCCACCCTGGAGTCAGGAGTACCTGGGTTCAAATCAGGTATCAAACACTTAATAATTACCTAGCTGTGTGGCCTTGAGCAAGCCACTTAACTTCGTTTGCCTTGCAAAAACCTAAAAAAAGAAACAAATAAAAATAAAACCAACTCTGTAAAACAAATCCTGGAGAAACAATTTAAAAATTATTGGCCTACCTGAAAGTCATGATCAGGAAAAGAGTCTTGACTTAATTTTTAAAGAATGAAATAAATCTAATCATAAAATAAACAAGAAAGACTATAAGGAGGTAAATAAATTGTTAGAAAACCCAGATATGGTAGAGATAAGAAGGAAATTGAATGGGGATAAAAAAGGAAAATACACATTTTTGCCTTCAGTACATGGCACTAACACAAAAATTGACCATATACTAGGGCATAAAAATCTAATGATAATTGCAGAAAGGCAGAAATATTGAACACATCTTTCTCAGATTAAAATGAAATAAAAGTCATATGCAATATTGGGCCAGGGAGAAATAGACCCAGAACAAATTGGAAACTAAAAAACCTCATTTTAAAGAGGTTTTAAACAAATTATAGAAATAATTAATTATTTCATCCTGTATAATGACAATAATGAAGCAACATACCAAAACCTATGGAATACAGTCAAGTCAGCTGTCAGGGGATGTATATTATATCTTTAAATGCTGACATGAATAAATTATAGAAAGAAAAACACAATGAGCTAAATGTACAACTAAAAAATTTAAAGAACAAACTAAAAATACTCAATTAAATAACAAATGAGAAATACTAAAAATTAAAGGAGAAATTAAGAAAATCAAAAGCAAGAGAGCTATTGAACTAATAATTAAAACCAACAGCTGTTTTTTGAAAAAAAAAAACAAAGTTGATAAACCTCTCGTCAACTCAATTTAAAAAAATAAAGAAGAAAAATCAAATGGCTAGTATCATAAATAAGAAAAGTGAACTCACCACCAAATGAGGCAGGAAATTAAAGTAATAATTCAGAAATATTTTGCCCATCTCTATGCTGATAAATTTGATGATCTAAGTGAAATGGATGAATATTTACAAAAAATATAAGTTGCACAGAATAAATGAGGACATTAAAAACCTAAAAAAACCTATGTTAGAAAAAGAAATTCAACAAGCCATTATTGAACTCCCTAAGAAAAAATCTCCAGGGCCAGATGGATTCGCAAGTGAATTCTATCATACATTTAGGGAAAAATTGTTTCCAATTCTATATAAAGACTTTGGGGGGAAAAAGGAGAAGATGGAAATCTGTTTAACTCATTCTATACCACCAATATGGTGCTAATACCTAAACCAGGAAGAGTCAAAACAGAGATAGAAAATTATAGACCTATCTCCCTGATGAATATAGATGCAAAAATCTTAAATAAAATCTTAGCAAAATGATTACAACAAGTTATCACTATGATACATTATGATCAGGTAGGATTTATTCCAGGACTGCAGGGTTGGTTCAATATTAGGAAAACTGTTAGTATAATTAATTATATCAATAACAAACCTTTCAGAAATCATATGATTATATCAATAGATGCTAAAAAAGCCATTGATAAAATACAACACCCATTCCTACTACAAACACTAGAGAGTGTAGGAATAAATGGTTTGTTCCTTAGAATAATGATCAGTATCTATCTGAAACCATCAACAAACATTTTATGCAATGGAGATTGGCATGTTCACTTCAGCAATAAAAGAAGAAAAAGAAATTGAAGGAATTAGAATTGGAAAAGGAGAGATAAAACTCTCATTCTTTGCAGATGACATGATGGTATACCTAGAGAATCACAAAAAAAAATCATCTTAAAATAATTAGTGACTTTTGCAAAGTTGCAGCATATAAAATAAACCCTCATAAATCCTCAACACTTCCAACAGATCCAACAGAAAGAGCTAGAAAGAGAAATCCCAATCAACCTAACCTCAGACAATATAAAATACCTGGGAGTCTACCTGCCAAGGCAGACTCGGAAACTTTTTGAAAACAATTGCAAAACTCCTCACACAAATTAAATCAGATTTAAATAGCTGAACAAGCATCAAATGCTCATGAATAGGTTGAGCTAATATTATTAAGATGACAATTCTTCAAAAATTATACTTGTTTAATGCCCAATCAATCAAAATTCCAAAAAAGAGTACTTTAAAGATTAGAAAATAATTGTAAGTAAATTCATGTGAAGAAATTAAAAAGTCAAGAATTTCCAGGGATTCAATGAAAAAAAAGTGCAAAATAAGATGGCTTAACCTTACAAGATTTAAATTATATTATAAAGCATCATTCATCAAAACTCCCTAGTACTGTCTATGAAATAGAATGGTGGACCAAAGAAATAGGCTAGGTGCAATAGCAGGAAATGATTATAGTAATCTGTTGTTTGATAAACCCAAAGAATCCCGCTTTTGGGATAAAAATTCTCTCTTTGATAAAAACTGTTGGAGATAATGGGAAGTTAGTTTGGAAAAAACTTGGATTAGACCAACACCTCACACCCTATAACAAAGATAAGATCAAAATGGATACAGGATTTAGATATAAAAAATACAATATTATAACCAAACTAGAAAATCAAGGAGTGCTATACCTGCCAGATCTATGGAAAGGGAATCAGTTTATGACCAAGGAAGAGATGGAGAACATCCTTTAAAATAATTAGATAATTTTGATTATATTAAATTAAAAAAAAAACTTTTGCACAGGCAAAATCACTGTAACCAAGATCAAAAGAACTGTAGTAAATTGGGAAACGATTTTTACAACTAGTATTTCTGACAAATGACTCATTTCTAAAATATGCAGAGGGGCGGCTAGGTAGCACAGTGAAAAGAGCATTGGCCTTGGAGTCAGGAGTATGTGGGTTCCAATACGACCTCAGACACTTAATAATTACCTAGCCATGTGGCCTTGGGCAAGCCACTTAAACCCATTGCCTTGAAAAAAAATCTAAAATAAAATAAAATAAAATATGCAAAGAACTGAGTCAAATTTTTTTTTTAAAAAAAGCCATTCCCCAATTAACAAATGGTCCAAGGATATGCAAAGGCAATTTACAGTTGAGGAAATCAAAGTGATCCATGGTCATATGAAATTTGCTCTACATCACTACTTATCAGAGAAATGTAAATTAAAACAACTCTGAGGTACCACCTCACACCTCTCAGACTGGCCAATATGACCAGAAAAGACAATGATCAATGTTAGAAGGGCTGTGGGAGATCTGGGTCAATAATACATTGTTGGTGGAGCTGTGAACTCATTCAACCCTTCTGAAGAGCAATTTGGAATTATGCCCAAAGGACACCAACAATGTGCATATCCTTTGATCCAGGAATACAAGTATTGTGTCTATACCCTGAAGAGATTGTGGAATATGGTAAAAAGAGCAATTTTACAAAAATATTTAGAGCAGCCCTATTTGTGGTTGCAAAGAATTGGAAATTAAGTGAATGTCCTTCATTTGGGGAATGCCTTAACAAAATGTGGCATATGTATGTCATGGAACACTATTGTTCTATTAGAAACCAGAAGGGATGTGAATTCAAGGAAGCCTGGAAGGATTTGCATGAACTGATACTGAATGAGATGAGCAGAACCAGAAAAACATTGTACACTATAACAGCAACATGGGGGCAATGATCAACCTTGATGGACTTGCTCATTCCATCAGTGCAACAATCAGGGCCAATTCTGGGTTATCTGTGATGGAGTATGCCATCTGCATCTAGAAAAAGAATTGTGAAGTTTGAACAAAGACCAAAGACTATTACCCTTAATTGTAAAAAAAAAAAAATGATGTCATATAATTTTGCTAATTTCTTATAATTTATTTTTTTTCCTTAAGGATATGATTTCTCTTTCAACACATACAAGTTAGATCAATATATAGTATGGAAACAATGTAAAGACTAAAAGACTGCCTTCTGTTGTGGGAGGGAGGAAATGAAGATTGGGGCAAAAATCGTAAAACTCAAAATAAATAAGATCTTAAAGAAAAAAATTATTTTTCAAGCTCTTTGATGAGCTTTTGTATTTGAATCCAGTTATAGATTGTTTTTGATACTTACTCTGTGAGTAATTTTTCACTACTTTCTTCTTCAGACATGGCATTATTTTCTAAAGTGATTGCTCTTTTAGCTTTTTTGTTCATCTTTGTTGTTTTAGCTCTGCTTGGCCACAATGTTCCTTATGCAGTCCAGGTCTTCCCCTTGCAGAGGACTTTTTGTTTTATTTTTCCCTCTTTCATATCCAGGTTGTGACTTAACAGTGGCTTGTTCCTGACCCAGTTTTCTTTTACCTTGGGGTTTTCAGGGTTCAGATTTTGTTTGGTGTTGGGGTCCTCCCAGCTGGATTGCTATCTTGCTGCCAGGACCTTCATATTGATATCCTATATCCCAGTACCCTCTCCACAACTATTCCATGAGAAATAAAATTCTCAAAAACAATAAACATCATCACATTATAAACAATTTATATATACACATATCCTTTTCCCAAGTACTATCCTTTTAACTGTCTGATAGAAATAAATTCTTCAAGACTTAAAAGCTTGATCTCATCATAGTCAATCTACCCACACCCTCTCAATTTGTTCCTTTCAACTATCCTAAGAAAAGTACATGTCTCAAGAGAATTAAGTATTGTCTTTCTATGTAGGGAATGTAGATTATTTTTTACTTATTGAATTAACATTTTTCCCCTTCCTGTTTACATTTCTATGCTTCAGTTGAATTTGAAGTAAGTTCTGATCTTTTTTCCAAGTAAGTTTGAAAGTTCAGATGGATTCTTTCAAATACCATTTTATCTTCTGGGCTATTAGGGGAATATTCCATGATAATTAAGATAATATCCAGACACATTTTCTGATCATAGCTTTCAGGTAGAGCAAAAATTTGTAAATTATCCCTCCAGGATTTCTTTTGTACATTATTTATTTTTCCTAAAATATAATTTTCCACCATTTTTTATTTTTACAGAATATTGGTGTCTCATACAGGCATTAGTTTCTATTTGTCCAATTTTAATTTTTAGGATTTTGGCTTTTTAATTTAGCTTTTATTTCCTTTTTTCAAGTGGTTAAATTTCCTTTTAGATGAGTTGATTCCTTTTTCAGTAGGTCATTTTTACTTCAAAAGGAAATGATTCATTTTTCTATTTGGTCACTTTTATTCTTAAAGGTATTATCTTCTTTAGTCAATTTTTCCTGGTTTTCCCATATGACTCATTTCTTGTCTCCATTTTTCTTCTTCTCTTCTTTGATTTTTAAAATCCTTTTTGAACTCTTCCAAGAAGTCTTTATTGATTTGTAACCAATTCAAAAATCCCTTTGAGGCTGCCAATGTAGGCATTTTGTAACTGTTTTCTTCTTATGACAAGAGGTTTTTATCATCCTTCTCAGAAATTTTTTTTTTTATTTTTGCCTTTATCTGTTTTTGGTTTCCTCTTTTTGACAATTGAACTCTGCTCCAGGGTGCTAGGGTTATAGTCTCAAACTTTTTGTGGTAGGGGTCAGGGTCTAGTACCTGGCTCTACTCTTGACTAGGGCATTGTCTCTGTTTCATTTTCTAGTTATTTATTTCTTCATTAGGATAACTCAACCTGTCTAGCCTGCACCAGAAGGCCCTGGAGCTTTTCAAAACTAAGGTTGTGATCCTTGTTGCTGTCTGCTACACCACTGGCTTGCTGAGCCCTATCCTGCACTATGCTATGGCTAAGAGCTTCTTGCTTTGTTATGCTCCCTTCTATGCTGTACTATAGTCCTTTTTTGTCCAGGTGAGTCAAATCTTTACTAAAGATCCTCCATTATATTTTGAATTGAGCTAGACTCTTGCTTTTTTGTCTTCTTTCTTGATGTTTCATTGAAAATTGATCTGGAAAAAGTGCCTGCAGCTGCCTTGCTTCATGCTGCCATCTTGGCTCTGCCTTGGAAAATCAAGGGAAATCTTTCTAAAAATACTAAATGTTCAAATGTGTAGTAAGTTGACTTAGGAGGTAACAGATTCCCCTTATTTAAAATATTTAATAAAAAGTTGGATGACTAATAAACAGTAATGGTAAGTAATAAGTAAAGTAGAACTTAATTTAGGTGATTTTGAAGTCCTATCCAGGTTTATGTGCCATAATTCTATAAAATATCTATAGGAAATGAAGTCAGATATTATTTCAAAAATACTCATTGTGAAATTCCAAATTAATTGACTCCCCATCACTGTAAATAAAAAAATACAAAAAAATTACATTTACATTTAGAGCACTCCAAAATCTCATAACAACCTCCCAATCTTATTTCATCTCCCTCGCCTCAAGCACACTATGTGCCAAAGAAGTTGATCTATTACTGTTTCCTTAATCCAGAATTCATCACCCAACCTTCATGCCAATGATTTCTCCTCCTCCTTGCCTTGAAATGGACTCCCTTTAGCCCTCTAGAATCTCACTGCCTTCTCCCTCTGAGTATCATTTACTTAACCTCTATTGTTTTTCTACCACTTTAAGGACAAAGACTATCATTTTTGTTTGTTTTATTTTACTTGTTTGTTTTCAAAACCTAGAATGGTATCTTGCACATGATAGGTGAATGTTTGAGCATGTGAATTAATGATAATATCTATTATAGTGCTTGAATTTAAAAAGTACCTTCCTTAAAACAACTATATATGCCATATTGTGAGTAGGCAATATATAAATGTGATATATAGTACTCCATTTAATCAAGTTGCTATTCTCCTTCATGATTTGAGTTTAAATATATTTAAACTGCAACTTTAGTTCCTTATTTAGCTCTTGTAGGCCAATGACCACATACTGTTAGGAGAAACTTATTGAAGATAAAAGTTAAATGCATAGCATGAAGTAACAATATGTGATTCAGTTAAATCTAAGTTATTGTTTTGCAAATTTTGCTCTCTTTCTAGACAATTATAACTTGCTAATGGCCACATTGCTATTAGTTGTGTCAATTCCTTGGCCTGTTAAAAGTTTTCTCTTTTGCAGTTATAAAAGAACACTAATGACTGTAAGGTAGAGAGGTCCTTGGTTACCAAGGAACCTTAGACCTGATTTATTATCAACTTCTAGCTTGGCTAATAAATGCATCATGCTCAGAATTTTGTTTCATTACTTTGTCTTATTCACAAAAATTGAAGCGATTCAATTCTACTAAGTTTCACTTGGCTTGCACATTCTAAAAGACCAGTCTCTAACTCAAATCCTCTGCTTCAGAAAGGCAGTTTTCATCACTGTGCTCTGAATGTACCATACCTGCTTATGACTCCTAGGTTTTGCTCAAATTGTTCTCCAATTTAAAACTGTGAAAGTTTTGTTGTATTTTTCCCATATTTGTTATTCTTCCTTTTCTCCAAATTCTCTGAATTTCTATATTTAGTTGTGCTTTTTTAATTTCAATATATACTGTAATATATTCTTCTAATATGTATCTTCTTAAAGGTATGTTTCTTCCTCTCACCTACATAATAAGCTTCCACAAATTGATGGGTATTAACCCTTCCCTTTATTACTAATCAACAAAACTCTACCTGTTACTTACTTCCTTATTACTATTGAGGTTACCACCAATCATCCCAATCACCCTAGTACCCAAAATTGTTGTTGAACTTAGTTCCTCACTCTCATTCTCTATGCCAACCTAAATCAAACTATTATCAGTTCTCCCTTCTCAACATTGCATTTATTTGTGCCCTTCTCTTCCAAAGTACATCTTTGTTCTTGGACCTGATTCCCCTAACAACAGGTTTGAATTATTGCTGTTTCCTTCTGGTTTACTTCCCTAACTCAAATTTCTCCATTTCTAGTCCATATTTCTCTTTGCTGTCATATTGAACTTCCTAAAATCCAAATCTGATCTCATATTCTCATTCAATAAACTTCAATGGCTCTCTATCACTAATAGGATCAATTTTATCTTCTCTTTGGTATTCTATACCCTTCATAATTACTGCCATTCAACATTTCAAGTCTAATTGTATCTTGGTCTTTGCCTACTATTCTTTTTTCACTGATATTTTATTTTATTTTTCCAATTAAAAGTCATAAATGTTATTCGATATTCATCCACTTGCATATTTACATTAACACAAGACCCTACCATCTTCCCTTGTCATATCCCTACTATCAGGGGCAAGCAATATAGTTAAAGTTGTACATGTTTATTTGTGTTGAAGATGTGTTTTACATATAAGTCATTTTTGTATATCAGAAGTTAGAACTAAGAGAAAAGAAAGAAAACTATGTGATAGGAAGGAAAAACATAAAAGAACTTTTTGAAACATGAACATAGTGTCCATTCAGATTCTGTGGTTTTTTGGTTTTGTTTTGCTTTGCTTTCCTCTGAATGTAGATGGTTTTGTCTATAAGATGTCTCCCAGAATTGTCTTAGATCTCTGAACTGCTGAGAGGAGCAGCGTCCATCTTAGCTGGTCAACTCACAATGTTTTTAAAATGTATAATGTTCTCTTGGTCCTGCATCCTTTATTCAGTATCAATTCATGTAATTTTCTTCGTGTTTCTCTAAAGTCTGAGCATTCATGGTTTCTTTATAGAACAAAAGAACTCCATAACATTCAGAAACTCTTAAATATTCATCCATTCCCAATTATTGAGCATCACATAAATTTCCAAATCTTGCCAAAAAAAGAACTGCTATTAATATTTTTTTAATATATGAGACTTTTTCCATTTTTTATGATTTCTTTTGGATTTGAGTCTAATATTGGAATTGCTGGGTCAAAGGGTATCAGTTTTGTTTCTCTTTGGGCATAGTTCCATATTGCTCTACAGAATGGTTATATTAGTTCACAGTTTCATCAAGAGAACATTAATGTCACAATCTTTCCACAGCCTCTCCAACACTGTTGATTTCCCACTTCAATCATTTTATGCAATCTGATGGGAGTGAGGTGGGACCTTATCATTGTTTGTACATTTGCATCCCTCTAACACTAATGTTTTGAAGGATTTTTTGATATGTTTATCTATAGCTTAAATTTCTTCACTTGAAACCTTGCTGTTCATATTCATGACCATACTTCAAATGAGGAATGATTTGTAACTTTCAAACTTGATGGAATTCTTTATATATTTTAGAAATAAGATTTTATCAGAATCCCTTCTTCTAAAATCTTGTCTATATTAGATTTATTAGTGCAAAAACTTTTCAATTTAGTAAAATCAAAATCATCCATTTTGCAATTTATAATATACTCTGTTTTTTTTTTTTTTGTTTGGTCATAAATCTCTTTCCTTTCAATAGGTCCAACAGAGTATTTCTTATTTTCTTAATTGGTCTTTGGTATCACCCTTTATGTCAAAACCCTGTGCCAATTTAGACTTGAATTTGGTATAGGGTATGAGATGTTGGGCTATGCCTAGATTTTGCCATATTGTTTTCCAGTTTTCCCAGTAGTTTTGGTCAAATAGTGTATTCTTATTCTGGAAGGCGGTGCCTTTGGGTTTGGTAAATAATAGCTTACTATTGTCAGTTAATACACCATCTTTTGTATCTATTCTAACCACTTGTTTAATGCTTTATTTCTTAAAACATAACAGGTAGTTTTTGATGACTGCTGCTTTAAACTTTAGTTTTAAATCTGATACAGCTAGGCCACCAACCTTTGTCTTTTTCTTCACATCAATTCACTTGATATTCTTGATCTCTTGTTTCTACTATGTAAATATTTTATTTGTTTTACCAAATGAATACAATGGAAGCTTTTACCAATCTTTTTTTTGCAAGGTTTTTAGTTTTACAATTTTTCTGCCTCCCTTCCCCCCCCCAGTAGAAAGAAATCTTATATAAGTTATAACCATGCTAAACATAAATCAAAACTGAATGTTGTGAAGGAAGGATCAAATCCAAAAGAAAGAAACATAATAAGCTTTTTGACATTTTGTTTTGTTAGATGAATACTGTTGCTATTTTTCTAGCTTTATAAAATAGGTTTTTCATAGATTAATTGGTATGGAACTGAGTAAGTAATTTATTTAGGTTGTATTATCATTTTTATTAAGTTAGTTGAGCTTAACCTTAAGGAACTGACATTTTTCCAGTTATTTAGATCTACTTTATTTGTGTGAAAAGTATTTTGCAATTGTGTCCATACAGTTTATGAATTTGTCTTGGCAGGCAGATTCCCAAATATTTTATGTTCTCTCTATAGGTATTTTAAATGTAATTTTTCTATCTCTTTCTCCTGGGCTTTGTCATTAATTTATAGAAATGATGATGATTCTTTGTTTTTTTATCCTGCTCCTTCGCTGACATTGCTAATTGTTTGAAGGAATTTTTAGTTGATTTCCTACATTTCTATACATATAACATCATATCATCTGCAAAAAAATGAAAATTTTGCTTACTCTTTACCTATTCTAATTCTTTGAATTTCTTTTTCTTCTTCTCTTCCTGTTTTTTTAAATTTATTTTATTTATTATATTTATATATATTTATTATTATTATTTTATTTATTATAAAGTTTATAATTTTTGCCTAAGCTTTCTTCCCTCCCCCTACCACACCCCCACAGAATGGAGTCTGCTAGTCTTTTACATTGTTTCCATGTCATAGATTGCTCTAAATTGAATGTGATGAAAGAGAAATCATAACCTTAGGCAAAAATAAAGTATAAGAGGAAGCAAAATTACATAATAAGATATCAGGGTTGTTTTACAATTAAAGGTAATAGTGTTTGGTCTTTGTTAAAAAAACTTTGGTCTTTTGTTAAAAACTTCACAATTCTTTCCTCTAGCCCAAAATTGTCACTGATGAGATAAGCAAGTCCATCAAAGTTCATCATCACTCCTAAGTTGCTGTTAGAGTATACAAAGTTTTTCTGGGTCTGCTCATCTCCCTCAGCATCAGTTCATGCAAATTACTCCAGACTTCCCTGAATTCAGATTCCTTCTGGTTTCTAGTAGAACAATAGTGTTCCTAGGCATACATATATAACACTGTTTTAAGCCATTCCCCAAATGAAGGGCATTTATTTAATTTCCAATTCTTTGCCACCACAGAGTTGCTGTGAATATTTTTGTACAAGTGATGTTTTTACCTTTTCATAATCTCTTCAGGGTATAGACACTGTAGTTGTATTTCTGGATCAAAGGATATGCACATTGGTATTGCCTTTGGGCATAATTCCAAATTGCTCTACAAAAAGGTTGGATGCATTCACAGCTCCACCACCAATGTATTATTGTCCCAAATTTCCCACATTGTCCTTTCTGGTCATATTGGCCAGTCTTAGAGGTGTGAGGTGGTACCTCAGAGATGTGTTAATTTGCATTTCTCTAATAAGTAATGACTTAGAGTAATTGTTCTTATAACTATGGATCCCTTTGATTTCCTCATCTGTAAATTGCCTTTCCATATCCTTTGACAATATGTCAATTAGGAAATGGTTTGTCTTTTTTAAAAAACTGACTCAGTTCTCTGTATATTTTAGAAATGAGTTCATTTTCAGAAATACTAGCTGTAAAAAGTGTTTCATAATTTACTACATTTCTTTTGATCTTGGTTACAATGATTTTGTCTGTGCAACAGATTTTTTTTAATTTAATATAATTAAAATTATCTATTTTGTTTTTAAGGATGTTCTTCATCTCTTCCTTGGTCATAAACTGCTTCCTTTTTCCCACAGACCTGGCTGGCATATCATTCCTTCATCTTCTAGTTTGCTTATAATATTGGATTTTATGTTGAAATCTTGTATCCATTTTGAACTTTTCTTGGTGTAGGGTGTGAGGTGTTCATCTAATCCAAGTTTCTGCCATACTTTCAATTTTCCCAACAGTGTTTATCTAAGAGAGAGTTTTTACCCCCAATAGTTGGATTCTTTGGGTTCATCAAACAACAGATTACTATAATCATTTCCTGCTATTGCACCTAGGCTATTCCACTGATCCACCACTCTATTTCTTAGCCAGTACCAGACAGTTTTGAAGACTGATGCTTTATAATATAATTTTAGATCTGGTAAAGCTAAGCCACCTTCTTTTTGCCCTTTTTTTCATTGAATCTCTGGAAACTCTAGACTTTTTATTTCTCCATATGAATTTACTTACAACTTTTCAAACTCATTAAAGAAATGTTTTTGGAATTCTGATTGCTAGGACACTAAATAGGTAGTTTAGTTTAATAGAATTATCATTTTTGTTATATTAGCTCAACTCATCCAGGAGCAATTAATGTTTGTTCAGTTATTTAAATCTTTATTTTCATGAGATGTTTTGTAATTTTTTCAAAAAGTTTCTGAGTCTGCCTTGGCAGATAGATTCCCAGGTATTTTATATTATCTGAGGTTACATTGAATGGGATTTCTCATTCTAGCTCTTTCTACTGCATCTTGCTAGTCATATATAGAAATGTGGAGGATTCATGAGGGTTTATTTTATATCCTGTAACTTTGCTAAAGTTGCTAATTATTTCTAGTAGTTTTTAAGATGATTTTTTTTGATTTTCTAAGTATACCATCATGGTCATCTGCAAAAAGTGAGAATTTTGTCTCTTCCTTCCTAATTCTAATTCCTTCAATTTCTTTTTCTTCTCTTACTGCTGAAGCTATCAATTCCAATACAATACTGAATAGTAGTGGTGATAATGGACATTCTTGTTTCACTCTTGATCTTATTGGGTATGCCTCTAGCCTATTCCCATTGTATATAATGCTTGTTAATGGCTTCAGATAATTTCTAATTATTATTCTAAGAATCAATCCATTCATTCCTACATTTTCTAGTTTTTTAGTGGGAATGGGTGCCATATTTTGTCAAAAGCTTCATCATCATTTATTGATTTAATCATATTATTTCTGATAGGTTTGTGGCTGATATAATTAATTATACCAACTGTTTTCCTAATATTGAGCAAACCCTGAATTCCTGGGATAAATCCTACTTGCTCATAATGTATTATCCTAGTGATAACTTGTTGCAATTGTTTTGCTAAGGTTTTATTTAAGATTTTTGCATCTATATTCATCAACGAGATAGGTCTATAATTTTCTTTGTCCATTTTAACTCTTCCTGATTTATGTATCAGCACCATATTGGTGTCATAGAAAGACTTAGTCAGAGTTCCATCTTCACTTATTGTTCCAATGAATTTTTACAGAATTGGAAAGAGTTGTTTCTTAAATGTTTGATAGAATTCACTTGTGCATCTATCTGGCCCTGGAGTTTTTTTTTTAGACAGTTCATTAATTGCTTGTTGAATTTCTTTTTTCTGAGATAGTGTTGTTTACGCATTTAATTTCCTTTTCACTTAAGTTGGGCTACTTATATTTTTGTAACTATTCATCCATTTCACTTAGATTGTCAAATTTATTGGCATAGAATTGGGCAAAATAATACCAATACTTTAATTTCCTCCTCACTGTTGCTGCGTTCATCTTTTTCATTTATATTACTAGTAATTTGACTTTCTTCTTTCTTTTATTTAATCAAATTGACCAGACTCTCTAATGGTTTTAATGGAAATGGATGCTGAATTTTTTCAAAGATTATTCTGCAACTATAGAGATAATTATATCTCATTGATATGTTGTATTTTATTGAGTAATTTTCTAATATTGAACCATGCCTCCCTATCTGATATAAATACTGCTTGTTTATCATGTATTATATTAAAAATAACTTGCAATCTCTTTGCTATACTTTTATTTTTAGTTTTTGCATCAATGTTCATTAGGGACATTAATCTATATATATTTTTTAGTTTAATCTTCCTGGTTTAGATATCAGCACAACATTAATGTCATAAGAATTTGGCAGCACTCCATCTTCTAT
Source organism: Macrotis lagotis (assembly GCF_037893015.1). Taxonomy (NCBI): domain Eukaryota; kingdom Metazoa; phylum Chordata; class Mammalia; order Peramelemorphia; family Peramelidae; genus Macrotis; species Macrotis lagotis. The sequence goes on from NC_133658.1 coordinate 675,670,804, forward strand.
TTTTGTAATATAATTTATTTAGATTTCAAATTAATTGCTCCTTAAATGTTTGCTATAATTGAATTATAAATCTATCTTGATCTAGAGATTTTTTTACTGAGTTTATTGAGGGTTTCATCAATTTCTTTTTTCTGAAATGGCTCTATTTAAGCATTTTATTTCCCTTCTATTAATCTAGGTGGCAATAATTTTTTGTGATTATTCACATTTTCCCTCATGTTGTCAATTTTTTTGGCAAACAGTTGGACAAAGAAGTTCCAAATCATCTCTTTAATTTTCTCCTGTTTGGTAGTTAGTTCAACCTTTTCATTTTTGATACTGGTAATTTGGCTACTATTTTTCTTAATCAGATTAATCAAAGGTCTACATATTTTATTCTTTTTTATAAAACAGTATTAATTTTATTAATTTGATTGATTTGTTGCTTTCAAATTTATTAATTATTAAGATCTGAATTAATCATATTGTGAAAGAAGAATCAAATCCAATTGGAAGAAAAAAAGATTAGAGGGGAAAAATGACATAATTCAAAAGATAGCATCTAAATATTAAAGATAGTAAACTTTCATCTGCATTTAAGATTCATTGTTCCCTTTCTGGATATGGGTGCACCATTTTTCATTACAAGTCTTTTAGAATTGTGTTTCATTATTGTACAGCTGAAATGAACAAGTCCATCATAGTTGATCATTACTCAACCTTGCTGTTAAGTGTATGTAAAGTTCTGATTCTGTTCATTTCATTCAGCATTAGTTCATGTAAGCCTTTCAGGGTTTTTCTGAAGCCCCATGCCTCATGTTCTCTGATAGAACAATATTGTTCATCACATTCATATACCACAATTTCCTCAATCATTCATCAATTGATGGGCATCTCCTCAGTTTCCAAATCTTTGCCACAACAAAGAGCTAATATACTTTGCTCAAGCCTTTTACATTTACACTGTGTGTATCTCCCTGATTCAAATATGTTTCTTTTAAACAACACATTAAAGGATTCTGGTTTTTAATTCATTCTACTATCTGCTTCCATTTTATGGCAGAGTTCATTCCATCACTTTCCCAGTTAAGATGATTAATTCTATATATTTCCTGCCATGCTATCTTTCCCCATTTAGATTTTTCTGTTTCCTTTCTTCTTATCTCTGCACAATGTTTTGATCTATTTTCCCTTTAACATTTCCTTTAAATTTTAATTTCAAATTTACTTTTATTTTTATCTTTGCCTTTCCTTTAATCACTACCTTCTTCCCCGTTCTTCTCCTACACCCCCCACTTTTCTGTAGGGTAGGATAGATTCTTAATCCCAATTGATAATTTATGTTATCCCCTCTTTGACCCAAATCTTTCAGAGCTTGAAATACTCGATGTTCACACCCTCCATTCTTTTCACCTGTGCTAATTATCCTTTAATGCCTAGTCTTCTCCTAGTATAGCTATTCCATTCTTTTCATGTTTTTATTGTATTGTACCTACAAACCTTCTTCAAGATATACTCCTTTTATCTGATTCAAGTGCATCTCTCAAAATTGATTGATTTATTGATTGATTGAAAAGCAGCATTGCCTTATAATTCCTAAGTACTCTCCCATTTTCTGTCTCAATAAAAATACACTTCTCAAGAGTTATAAATAACAGCAAAGAATAATCGATTTATACCACCCTCTCTTTTCACCTCCATGGACAGGAGATCTTGAATGATTGTCCAGTCATCACAAGTCCAACGAAAGTCCAGTCATTTCATAGACTATTTATACCCCATCTCTAAGCACACTTCCTCCAATTGCAGCTAAAGCATCAAGCAAGATTGCTTTATTATCTTTTCATATCCCATTAAGAGAGAATTTTTATCAAAATAGCTGGACTCTTTTGGTTTATCAAGCAGCAGATTACTATAATCATTTCCTGCTACTGCACCTAGTCTATTCCACTGATCCACAACTCTATTTCTTAGCCAATACCAGACAGTTTTGATGACTGATGCTTTATAATATAATTTTAGATCTGGTAGGGCTAAATCACCTTCTTTTACACTTTTTTCATTAAATCCCTAGAGATTCTCAACTTTTTATTTCTCAATATGAATTTACTTACAATTTTTTCTAACTCATTGAAGTAATTTTTTTGGAATTTTGATTGGTAGGCATTTAACAAGTAGTTTAATTTTGGTAGAATTATCATTGTTATTATATTTGCTCTGGCTATCCATGAGCAGTGAACTCATCCAACTTTTCTAGAGAGCAATTTGGAATTATGCCAAAAGTGCAACAGAAATTTGCATACCCTTTGATCCAGCAATATCACTACTGGGCCTATACCCTGAAGTGATTGAGAAAAGGGGTAAAAACATCACCTGTACAAAAAATGTTCATAGCAGCTCTGTTTATGGTGGCAAAGAAATGGAAAATGAGAGAAAGTCCATCAACAGGGTAATAGCTTAACAAACTTTATATATGTATGTGATAGAACACTATTGTTCTCTTAGAAACCAGGAGGGATGGTAATTCAGGGAAACCTGGGAGTATTTGCATGCGCTGATGCTGAGCTAGATAAACAGAACCAGAATACAATTATACACTCTAACAGCCACCTGGGATTGATGATCTACCTTAATGGACTTGTTCATACCTATAGGGCAGCAGGCAGGCACAATCTTGGGGTGTCTGTGATGGAGAATACCATCTGTATCCTGAGAAAGAATTGTGAAGTTTGAACAAAGACCAAGGACTTTTACCTTTAATTTTTAAAAAATATTGTCTCATTATGTAATTCTGCATTATCTCATACTATATGTGTTTTTCCTTAAGGATATGATTTCTCTCTCATCACATTCAACTTAGAGCAATACATACTATGATAATAATGTAAATAAAAACTAGAAACTGCCTTCTATGTTTGATGGAGGGAGGGAAGTGAGATTGTAAAACTCAAAATAAATACAACCTTTCTAAAATTTAAAAAAATGCTACTGCTAAAACTAAAAAATAATTGATGGAAGCATTTTTTGTTGAGGCATATACATGCATATATATATATATATATACATATATATGTACATATATATAGCTATATACATATAAATATCTGACTTCTTGAAAATAATATTGCTCTTATAAATCATCACACTGACTTGATACTGAACTGGTATCCAAAACCATCTATTCTTTTAAACAAATCAGTGTGCTGTGCATTTCTTATTGATTGATTTCTTGTGGATATTTTCTATGAGACCCCTCAGATCAAACCTGGAGTCCTTCCATGGTATCTGCTTGGATATAAGTCATTCTTTGATTCAACAAACCTAGTGGCATAAAACTTATGTTAGATAAATCCAGTAATTTTCTAAATTATTTTTAAAGCAGGGTCAGTTTATTTCAAAATTACTTCTGCAAAATTTTGACATGTTTATGATGTGTTCTGAAAAAATCTATCAATTGTCTTTTCCTTGAAAGTACTAATCTTTGTTTAGATTCTCTAGAGTGATAAAATTCGGTTTTCTTTCATTTGTGTTTTTCTTTTCCTGCACTCCTCCTAGCATCTTTGTCATGCATATTATCATGCCAAAATAATGTGTTAAGACATGTACATTAATTTTTCTATTTGGTTTTGACTTCAGATTTTGTCTCAATACAAAATGGCTCAGCTTTCTCCTTGGAAAACTTTCCTTGAATGTGTCTCTTCCATTTAAATATGTGGAGTGAGTGATTTATTTACCTCCCTGTGCCCTCTCTATTACAAGTGAGTGATAAAATGCCTAATCAATCAAATGCAATCATAGCCCTAAAACTTTGAAAATTTTTATTAAATGGCTTGACATTGTATAGGAAACATGTTCAAGAAGACCAGGTAAATTTGGCTATGCCTCAGAGGTCATCTATTAATTATCATATGAATTGAGAAGAGATTTGTTAGAGAAATTGGAGCTAATGTAACAATCAAGCATCACTTACCTAAGGAGTTATGGAAAGAGTGAAAAGAATTGGGGTCAGACACTCAGAAAAAAGATGAAGCCTGAGGAAAACCCTCATAAAAAAAAAAGAGTTCACATGACTCCTTCCAATTTCCCTGTCTTCTTCTCCCTAAGACTTTGGGGAAAGTTTTTATAATCTATAATTTCAACTGTTTCCAATAAACTGAATTTTTCTTCAAGGAAAAAGAAACCAGGAATTAACCAGAGATTGATATAAATTCAAAGTTTTTGAGAAAGTCCAATCTCTACCTAATCTCTAAATCTCTAATAGCTAAGAAATTTATATAGGGGCTCAGAGAAATTGTCATTGAACTCACTACCTTCCTTCTAAAATAAATTTTCTAAATTTAAAAATGAAACAGTCATGTAGATCTTAGGGATCATTATAATGCTCCATAAGCATGAACATGTTAAATGTTGTAACAGATATTAAAATCTTTGGTCTTTTTCTAATTTTCTTAATAGTATCTTCTTTTTTCTACCTATAGGTGAAGATAGTTTTCAAAATTCATTTTAGTAGAATTCTGAGTTCCAAAATTATCCCCCTCCCTCTGTTCCTTCCATGTTCCCAAGACAATAAACAATCTTATAAAGGATTTTAAGTTATATAACCCCAGTGGGTTTAAACTGTTACCCTGAAATATGTCACATTCTACATCAGTTCTTCTTATCAGTATTATTGCATTGAATTTGGAACATGCAAATATAAAATGCTCTGCCAATACTAATACTAATCAATAATAAAAATAATATTAGAAGTAGCAACAGTATTTATATAGTAGTTTAGGGTTTTTAAAACACTTTGAAATATAATCTGATTTAATCCTTACAATAATTCTGGGGCATTACTGTGATTCACTTCAGTCTTTGTGATTCTATTTAAGTTTTCTTGGCAAAAGTTCTAGAATGGTTTGCCATTTTAGTCTCCCATTTATTTTACAGTGGAGGAAACTGAGGTGAACAGAATTAAGTGATTTTTTCAAGTTCAAAGAATATTAAGTGTCTGAAGCTAGAATTAAACTCTGGAAAATGAGACTTCCTGACTCCAAATTCAATATTCTATGCACTGCACAAGCTAATAGGTGCCATTATGAGCATCATTTTATTAAACGGGGAAACTAAGGCAGTTAAAGACTAAAATTACTTGCTCAGGGTTGCAGATTCAGTAATTTCAGAAACAGGATTTGAAATCAAGTCTTCCTGAACCCAGGTCCAGTGTTTTTATAAAACTGAATCAAAGGCTTTGTTGTGATCAATGAATGCTGGGTACAATTTATGGTACTTTGAGCTGCCTTGCTCAATAGTCACCAAATAACTATGAATTGTTCTTTATATTTCCTGAAAATTTGGACACTCCCTTTTGTTCTTTTTGGCAATTTTTTTCCTCTGAGAGGAGAAAGATGAGGTTCCCCCTAGTATAATTTTATTATTTCATCCTGTGTTTCATTTAACTTTTAACAATTTTGCTATTAAAACATTTAGTTCCTTTATGCTTACTACTGATATTAATTAATATAAAACTACTTTTTAGTAGTTTCCCTGCATATCTCTTTTACTTCAATGCACTTTTACTTTTCAGAGATCATCATTGTGTCCCCTACCTTTTATTCTACCTCATTGGAAAGTCATTCTGCTCCAGCCCTTTATTTTAATTGAGTTTATCTCACTCTTTCAAGATTCCTGAAAAAAATATATAGTGTTGGATTCTGGTTTTTAATACATTCTGCTATCAACTTACATTTTATGTTATTTTCATTCATTTTCACAATTGGATTTGCTAACTTTACATTTGTCTTCATCCTCAAAATCTCCTTTTGAATCTTATCTCATTCTAAAGTCTGTTTTGCACTGTCTTCTTTTACCTAGTTACTCATTTTCCCTTTTTTCTTCTACTTTTTCTATATCTCTATTGGATAAGTATGTATGTATGTATGTATTTACATACAAACACACATATAGTAACATGTGTTATATATACATATAGGCAAAGATGTATATATGCACACATATAATTATATGTGACTATGTGTGTGCTCTTTAGCTCTTTGAGCCAATTCAAATTAAAGGATCAAATTGCCCCCATAAACAATTTTACACTCAATATAAAAATTATTTTCCTTTTTATAAATTTAAGATAATTTTTCTCATTGTTTTTCCTCTTTTCCTCTTCTCCCAGTATATTTATTTCTCTTTCTCATCATTTCTTATATTTTTAAAAACATTCCAAACCCTTTATTTCTGACCTTGTGGAATCCTTTTATCTGCTCTAATAATAATAATAAACTTCTTAGAAGGTGCACATACCCATCAGTTCCCATCAAAGAATGTAGAAAATTTACTCTTATGATTTTTCTATTATGGTAATTTTTTATATTTTACTTGAGGTTTGTATTTGTAACACAGATTTTATATTCATTCTTATCTCATCATTGAGAATTCTTAAAAATACTTTAATTTCATAAAACGTTATTTTTTTCTTCCTAAAGGATACTTTTTCTAGGTAAGTTATTCTTAATAAGGAGCCTAGCAACAGTGTATTCTGGAATATTTTCTTCCATGTCCTTTCCTTTTTAGTGTGATAGGTGCCAAATTGTGTGATCTTCACTGTAGTTTCATGATATTTAAACAATTTCATTCTGGTTGTTTGAAGTATTTTTTCTTTGTCCTGAAGAGGTCTATAACATGACAATAATAATTGTGAGAGTTGTTATTTGTGATCTTTGCTAGCTGGTAATCAATAAATTCATGTGATTTCTATTTTACCATTTGGATCTAGGTTAATGGCGAAGGTTCCCTTTATAATTTCTTGAAGCATGAATTTAGCCTATTGGTTTTTTTTAGGTTTTTGCAAGGCAAATGGGATTAAGTGGTTTGCCCAAGGCCACACAGCTAGGTAATTATTAAGTGTCTGAGACAGGATTTGAGGCCAGATTTGAGCTCCAAGTCCTTCTGATTTCAGGACCAGTGCACTCTCCACTGAACGACCTGAGGACCTAAGCTGACCCCAGAGTTATTTTCTCAAATGAAATTTTTGTATTTGTAAGTCAGATTTTATCTTCAGTTCTTGTATTATCATGGGGAATTTTTAAAATCTCTAATTTCTCTTAAAGGAAATTTTTTTTCTAGGTAGGTTATGCTTAATTATAAGCCAAGCAACTTTGTATTCTTGAATATTTTTTGCCAAGTCTTTTCTTTTCAATTTTCATTTTACCTACTTAGCTTTTTTAATATTTAATTTCATTTTCCAGTTAGTAGTTATAAAATCTTTTCAACGTTACTGCACTTGTATATTTATAAATTACCTATTTTTCTAAAACCCTCTCTTTCTTCCCCATTCCTCTAATAGGCAAATAGTCTACTAAAAGTTGTACACCTTCATTTGTATTTAACCTGTTTCTTTCTTGGTCTTTTTATGTGTGTTGAGTTCAGATCAAGAGAAAAGAAAGAAAACCTTGGGATAGGAAGGAAAACATGAAACAAGTTTTAAATAAATTGATATGTTCAATTTTGATGAATTTTTTTCTAATATTGAAGTTCTCTAAGTGAACACAGTATCGTTTCAGACCCTTTGTTAATGCTATTGGGATTTTTATTTTTTGGTTTTGTTTTATTTTCCACTGAATGTGGATGGTATTGTCCATTCCATAACGGGTCTCCCAAGATAGTCCTAGATCTCTGAACTGCTAAGATGAGCTGCATAGGTAATAGTTGATCTACTCACAGTATTGTCGTTTTTGTTTTTTCCATATACATATGCAAATTTTTAAATAACAAAATTTCCTTCCACCCTCCCTTCTCACCCTCCTCCCCTAAGTGTCAGTCAGTTTAATATTGTACATAGATATTTGTGTTAAATATGTTTACAGATTAATAATTTTTGTTTGGAGGAATTAAGATTAAGGGAAAGAAATACATAAGAGATATTAACAAAAAGTGAATGTAGTGTTCATCAGATTCAGTAGGATTTTTTTCTTTTTTCTTTTGTTTTTATTTGTTTTTCTTCCCTTGCATGGGGAGAGCACCATACATAACCAATCTAATAGGGTTGTTTTAGATCTCTGAACTGCTGAGAGGAGTTGCATCCATCAAGGTTAATAATATTTCACAAAATTGTTGTTAATGTGTACATTGTTCTCCTGGCTCCACTCCCTTCATTCAGCATTGGTTCCTGTAAGTCATTTCTTTTGTTTTTGTTTGCAAGGCAGTGGGGTTAAGTTGCTTGCCCAAGGCCACACAAATAGGTAATTAAGTGTCTGAGGCTGCATTTGAACTCAGATCCTCCAGACTCCAGGGCCGGTGCTCTATCCACTGTGCCACCTACTGCCCCCAAATCATTTCTTGCTTCTCTAGAGTCTGACCACTTAATATTCCAAAGCATTCATGTACCATAACTTGTTGAGACATTTCCTAATTGATGGGCATCCCCTCAGTTTCCAACTTTTTTTTTGTCACTACAAAAAGAGCTGCTGTGAATATTTCTTCTGGATATAGTCCTAGAATTGGAATTGCTGGGTAAAAGGTTATGAACAGTTTTATTGATCTTTGGGCATATTGCTTTCCAGAAATGTTGGATCTGTTCAAAACTCCACCAGCAATGCATCAATGTTCCATTCTTCCCATAACCTCTCCAACATTGATTATCTGATCTTTTTCTCATCTGGACTAATCTAATAGGTGGGAAATGTTGCCTAGTTATTGTTTAAATTTTCATTTCTCTAATCAATAGGGATTTGGACCATTTTTCATATAATTATATATAGCTTTAATTTCTTCATTTGAAAACTGTCTATTCATATCATCTGACCATTTGTCAATTGGGAAATGGCATGTGACCTTATAAGTTTGATGCAAATCTCTATATATTTTAACATAAGACCTTTATCAAAACTCCTGGTTGTGAAGATTCTTTCTCAGGTTTCTGCTTTCCTTCTAATTTTGACAGCATTGATTTTATTAGAGCAAAACCTTTGTAATTTAGTATAGTTAAAATCATTCATTTTGCAATTTATAATGTGCTCTAATTCTTATTTCATCAAAAATTTATTCCTTTTCCATAGATGAGATAGATAGAGTATTTTTGGTATATTAATTTATCTATGGTATGTCTCTTTAGGTCTAATTCCTTTACCTTAATTTGCTTCCACCTTAGTGATGTTTCAAATCTGATTTTAATATATGATCATGTACATATTCTTATAATATACCATTATAACTCCAACTTTCTCGTTATATATATTACTGTGGTATAGCTCAGTACATATCATTCTGTTGATTCTGAAATGTTTCCTTACTGTGATTACTCTGTCATACATTAAATTAATGGTATGCAGGGATCCTTCTTTTCTTTTGATCTAATTATTGCATTGGATTTTGCAAAATATGCACTAGAAGATTTGGATTTTCCACATCTTCATTCTTCAGGATTTTTCCCCTGCATCTAATGTTTATCTTTCAAGGCTTTGAGATAAAGATTTTGTTGAGAGAATTATTTTATTCTTTTTTGTGTGTTTTGCATCATTGCTTCTTTATAGCCTTCTGACTTTTTATTTCAATATCTGTTACAAGAATCCAATATTTCTAATATACTGGCATTTTCCATATTCTATTTTGCGTATTTGTTTGCATTGTTACAATTACTTTCAAATATAATGAATGAGAATAGATTTAATCCTGTTGTATATAGGAAATTCTTGCTTTTACAAATCAGCAATATTTAAAATAATTCATCTATTAGCTCCATTCGTGCCATCATACTAAAAAAGACGATTTCTAAATTCTGGCCCTTGCATGTTTATCTCATTTTCAAAAAGCAATCAACATATAGATTCTATATCTGTCAACTATTTCATTATTAAATATAATTTCCAGAATTTGTGTTGAAATGATTTTGACCTAACTTTTTAATGACCTATAGAGTGTCTCATTTTGTTTCAATGTCAAACATAAACTATCAGGGGATTGGTCTGAAAGAAGTCCATTACAGCACAAAGGAGATTTTTTTAATCTTTCTGTTCATGAAATGTCAGATATAAAATTCAAACCTTTGGGTCTATAACACATGTTATTTTTTGTAATTCTTTTGAGAGTTTTGATTGGTCCTTAGTGACTAACAAATATTATTAGAACACATTTGGGGGGGGGGGGGGCGTGTGCAATGGGGATAAGTGACTTGCCCAAGGTCTCAAGTGCCTGAGGCCTGATTTGAATTCAAATTATGACTCCAGGACTGATGCTCTATTCACAGCACCACTTAATTGCCCCTATCACATTTTTCCTTTGCATTTTTGGTCCAATCTTGATATTTGAACTCTAAAAAGATTTGCAGTATGTATGCTCCCTCCACTATTCTAGATGAACAATTCATTCAACACTGAATGACTACTTATCTCTTGCACCTTCTGTGAGACATATAAGGTACTAGATTACAAAAGTGAGAAAGTAAAAGGAAAAGTAATCTTTCCTTCAAGGAACTTGCATTCATCTTCAATTTATAATTAATGAATTGTCTAAATAACCTAGAGTTTAAATGACTTGTCATATCCTCATGTATAAAAGACCATATTATAACTGAGATCTTCCTAATTTCAAGGCCTGTCCTTTATTTAATTTACAATATTCCCTTTCATTGTTTGGACTAAATAAATATGAAGTAAAAAAAAAAATGAGTTACCTTTAAGCATCACTCCCTCTAAGCTATAGCTCCAATTTCAATCTACAGGTTCACTTGCAGATTGAGTCTCCAGTCAATAAACAAATAACAGTCAGTAAATGTTTAAGTACCTATTATCTGTCAGCCAATTAACCAATCAAAATTCATTCAGTTCATATAGGGCTTGCTGTCTAATGCATGGGCACAGAAAGGGACATATTTACATATATGAGCATGTGAATGTAGGTATGTAGGTGGGTATGTATACACCTAAATAAAATTTTTTTGCAAGATAAAGAGGAAACAATTGATACAAGAAAAGAATTAGTAAGTCTTGTGAAAAACTTTCTGTAGAATGTAAGAAGCCAGTTGGCATAAAAGAAGAGTAAGAGAATTCCAGACATGAGAGACAACGAGGGAAAATGCCAGAACCAAAAGTTGGAGTGTCTGTTACATAGAATAAGCATGCAGATACTAATCTTAAATTCACTCAAAAGTTTTTTCTTTACTTGCTAGAAAAAGAAGATAATCGACTATAGTAGTTCAAAAGAAAATAGTTTCTGAGTTTGTTTTATTCTCAAGAGGGTAGGTATAAAAAATCTTAATGCAAATGTTGAGTTGCTTTGGTAGCCACTGGAGAGGAACGTGAGCATTAGAAAAATTGTGTGTGTATATAAACATATATATATATATATATTTATGTATACATATACATTTAGAGAGAGATATGATTTGGGTACTTTCAAAATGTAAAAGACTCAATCCTCAAATCAGGCATTCTTTTACTATGATGATGGAATATTGAAAATTCTTGACTGCCATAAATTACATGAAAAATATTTATCACAAGAACACAGACTCATATCAAAAGCAAGCTTAAGTTCAGACTGAGCTCAGAAAAATAAATCCAGAATTGACCTCTCAAAGGAACCATTAACTAAACATTCACTCACAATCCATAAAGGACTGACTTCCACCAATTGACTATTTTTCATGGATATTATCTTTAATGTTGTATCAATGCAGACTATGATTTTTCTCTCTTTCAGAAAGTGTTGTATAATCATCCAAGGTTGCCCTAGGAAGCCAAAACTCATTTTATTTTTAAAAGCTATTAGGCTTTTTTTTAATACTATGTATGTTTTTATTTACAAAGAAGATCTAGATTTCTCATATTTTACCCAATTAACAACTGTACAGCATTAATTAAGTTCCGTCTGAAGCTAGATATCTTTCTTCATATTCTCAGAAACTCCTCACACTCTAATTCATTAAGAATAAGTGAAACTCCTTAGGAAGATTAAGAAGCTAAATTGGGGCAGAACTATACGACCATAAGAACCATTTATAAGTACCATTTACAAGTCTATAGACTAAATGGTTAATCAATTCATTTCCTTTGTTTATTAGTGACTTTAGAGAAGAAATAAAGTGCTGCAATCACAGCTATCACTTTTGTTATTAATTGTCCCTGAACTCAATAATATAATTAAGAATGAATAAGCTAATCTGTGGGAATTGAATGGAAAATTAAATTTTATGTCTTATGGGTTAACATTTTTATTCTGCTTTTCTCAGTAGTAATAAGAAGTCAAGTGTTACATTTTTAAAATTATTCTATTCTATGCTTTAAAGTGTTTTCTCAATACATTAAGCCATGTCTGATATTCATAACACTGCTGAGCTGTTCTTTGAACCAAAGGTCTTGTAATCTAAATGTTCTAGTCTATGACACCAAACTGATCTTGGCCACAAAATCCCCTGAGGGGGATTTTTCATTCCTTTTCCATTTCATTTTACACTTAAGGAAACTGAGGCAAATAGAGTTAAGTGCTGTATTCAGGGTCACACAAATATTAAGTATCTGATGACAGATCTAAGCTCAAAAAGATTAGTCTTCTTGACTTCAGACTTGACACTATGTTTACTATGTCATCTAGTTATGTTAAATAATGATATTCCTAGGGTGATCTTCTAAATTTTAATGACTTATTTAGTTATTTTCCCATAATTACAATAATCTTCTTGTGAAAGTAAGCATAATCCCCAACCCCACAAAAAATAGAAATATCAAGAGCAATGAAGTAAGAGTTAGAAAAAAAAAAGGTATTCTCCAGCCTGTGTTCAGATGCCATTAGCTTTGTCTCTGGAATGAGATGCGTTCTTTAACATTAGTCCATCAGAGAATTTGCTTCAATATTTTTTTTTCCTAGTTTTCATTGTTAACTGTATTTCCCTCCATTAAACTCCTCCCCGCTGCCATTTATACTCTTCTCTCTTTCTGCTTTCACCCTGCCCTTCCTCAGAAACGTGTTGTATCTGTCACTCTGTTAATCTTCACATTGCTTCCATGGTATACATTGATCTAAATTGAAAGTAATGAAAAAGAAATCATATCCTTAAGGAAAAAATAAAGTATAAGAGATAGTATAATTACATAATAAGATAATGGTTTTTATTCTAAATTTGGTCTTTGTTCAAACTCCATAATTCTTTCTCTGGATACAGATCCTATTCTCCATCATAGATAACCCAAAATTGAACCTGGTTGTTGCACTTATGGAATGAGCAAATCCATCAAGCTTGGTCATCACCACCATGTTGCTATTAGGGTGTACAATGTTTTTCTGGATCTGCTCACCTTGCTCAGCATCAGTTCATGCAGATGCTTCCAGAATTCCATGAATTGTGAAGCCTCCTGATTTCTAATAGAACAATAGAGTTCCATGACATACATATACCACAGTTTGCTAAGCCTTTCCCCAATTGAAAAATATTTACTTAATTTCCAATTCTTTGCCGCCACAAACAGGGCTGCTATGAATATTTTTCTGTAAGTGATATTTTTACCCTTTTTCCTAATCTCTTCAGAGATACCCATAAGTCATATTGCTGGATCCAAGGGTAGGCACATTGTTGTTGCCCTTTGGGCATAATTCCAAATTGGTCTCCAGAAAGGTTGGATCAGTTCCCAGCTCCACCAGCAATGTATTAATGTCTTAGATTTTTCACATCCCTTCCAACATTGATCATTGTCCTTTGTGATCATATTGGCCAGTCTGAATGGTGTGAGATGGTACCTAAGTGATGCTTTAATTCGAATTATTCTAATAAGTAATTTACAGCAATTCTTCATATGACTATGGATCACTTTGTTTTCCTCATTCTAAAATCATCTTTGTATATCCTTGACCATTTGTCAATAGGGGAACGGCTAGTTTTTTCTCAAAATTTAACTCAGCTCTCTGGATATTTTACAAATAAGTCTTTTGTTAGACACTAGTTGAAAAAATTGTTTCCCAATTTACCTCATTTCTTTTGATCTTGGTTACAATGATTTTGTATGTGCAAAAGCTTTTTAATTAATGTTATCAAAATTATCTATTTTGTTTTTTTAATGTTGTTCTCCATCACTTCCTTGGTAATAAACTGTTTCCCTTTCCATAGATCTGACAGGTAAACCACTTCTTGATCATCTACTTTGCTTATAATATTGTTTTTTATGTCTAGATCCTGTATCCATTTTGATCTTATCTTTGTATAGGGTATGAGATATTGGTCAAATCTAGGCTTCTTCTACACTAACTTACAATTTTCCCAACAGTTTTTATCAAAGAGAGTTTTAATAACAATAGTTGGACTCTTTAGGTTTATCAAGCAGCAGATTACTATAATCATGTCCTGCTATTGCATCTAATCTATTACACTGATCCACCACTCTGTTTCTTAGACAATACCAGATACTTTTGATGACTGACGCTTGATAATATAATTTTCGAACTGGTAAGGCTAAGCTACTTTTGCACTTTTTTCAATTCAATCACTGGAAACTTTTTCAAACTCATGAAAGTCATTTTTTTGGAATTTTGATTCGTAGGGCACTAAACAGGTGGTTTAATTTTGCTAGAATTGTCATTTTTATTATGGTAGCTCAAGCTATCCATGACTAGTTGATGTTTTCCCAGTTATTTAAATGTGATTTAATTTCTGTGAGAAGTGTTTTGTAATTATTTTCAAAAAAGTTTTTTTGAGTGTGCCTTGGTAGATAGACTCCCAGGTATTTTATATTGTCTGAGGCTACTTTGAATGGGATTTTTCTTTCTAGACTCTTCCTGCCGTATATTGCTAGTCATATACAGAAAAGCTATAGATTTATAAGGGTTTATTTTATATCCTGCAACTTTGCTAAAGTTGCTAACGATTTCTAGCAGGTTTTTAGATGATTTTTTTGTGATTCTCTAGGTATGTCATCTGCAAAGAGTGAGAGCTTTGTCTCTTCCTTCCCAATTCTTATTCGTTCAATTTATTTTTCTTCTCTTATTGCTGAAGCTAACATTTCTAATGCAATATTGAATAGTAGTGGTGATAATGGGCCTCCTTGTTTCACCCCTGATCTTACTGGGAATGTCTATAACGTATCACCATTGCATATAATGCTTTTTTTTTTAGATTTTGACAGGCAATGGGGTTAAGTGGCTTGCCCAAGGCCACATGGCTACATATGCTTTTTGATGATTTCAGATAGATAATGAATATTATTCTAAGGAACAATCCATTTATTCCTACACTCTCTCGTGTTTTAGTATGATTACTGTATTTTGTCAAAAGCTTCTTCAGCATGCTTTGATATAATCATATTATTTCTGATAGGTTTTTTTATTGATTAATTATACAATCAGTTTTCCTAATATTGAAACAATTCTGCATTCCTGGGTCAAATCCTGTTTGATCATAGTGTATTATCCTAGGGACTACTTGCTGTAATCACATTACTAAGATTATATTTAAGATATTTATATTCATACTCATTAGGGACATTGGTCTATAATTTTCTTTCTCTGTTTTGAGTCTTCCAGGTTAAGGTACCAACACTAGAATGGTGTCATAGAAGGAGTTGGATAGAGTTCCTCCTTCACCTATTTTCCCAAAGGGGTTATATAGAAATGGAACAAATTATTCCTTAAATATTTGATAGAATTCACTTGTGAATCCATCTGGCCCTGGAGATTTTTCTTAGGAAGTTCAAGAATTACTTGTTGAATTTCTTTTTATGAGATAGGGTTGGTTAGGTATTTAATTTCCTCTTTATTTAACTTGGGCAATTTTGTATTCTTCTAAATATTCATAAATTTCACTCAGATTTTCAAATTTATTGGCATAGAATTGGGCTAAATAATCCAAAATTGTGACTTCAATCTCCTCCTTATTGGTGGTGAGTTCACTTTTTTTCATTTATAATCTAGCAATATGGTTTTCTATTTTCTTTTCGTTCAGTCAATTTTATAAGAGGTTTATCAATTTTATTGGTTCTTTTCATAAAACCAACTCTTGGTTTTATTTATTAGTTCAATAGTTTTCTTGATTACAATTTCAGTAATTTATCCTTTAATTTTTAGAACTTCTAATCTAGCACTTATCTAAGGGTTTTCAATTTGTTCTTTCTCTAACATTTTTAGTTGCATATTTATAGGTCAATGATTTCCTCTTTCTCTAACTTATTCATATAAGCATATAAAGATATAATATATCCCCTGACAGCTACCTTGAGTTAATTCCATAGGTTTTTGTATGTTGTTTCATTATTGTCACTATGTAGAATGAAATAATTAATTCTTTCTATAATTTGATGCATGATCCTATCATTTTTTAAAATGAGGTTATAAAGTTTCCAATCAGTTTTGTGTCATTATCTCCCTGTCCCAATATTGCATATGATTTTAATGCAGTAAGATCTTAGAAAGATGTATTCACTATTTCTTCCTTTGTGCAATTGATTATTAGGTTTTTATCCCCTAGTACATGGTGCCATGTACCGCAGAAAAAAGTATATTCCTTTCTATCCCCATTCAAAATTTTCTTCATAAGTCTATCATATCTAGGTTTTCTAGTAATTTATTTACCTCCTTAACTTCCTTCATGTTTATGTTATGATTACATTTATCTAAAACTCAGAGTGGGTGGTTGAGGTCTCCCACTAGTAGAGTTTTGCTGTCTATGTCTTCCTGTAGCTCTTTCAACTTCTCTAAGAATTTGGGTGCTATACCATTGGGTGCATTAATATTTAGTATTGAAATTACTTTATTATCTATGGTACCTTCATTATCTCTTTTTAATGCTATCTATTTTGCAACTGCTTTGTCTGAGATAAGGATTGCTACCCCTGCTTTTTTCACTTCAGTGGAAGCAAAATATATTTTTCACCAACCTTTTACCTTTGCTTGGTAGGTATCTCTCTGCTTCAAATGAGTTTCTTGTAAGCAGCATATTGTCGGATTCTGTTTTTTAATCCACTCTGCAACTTGCTTGTTTTAAGGGAGAGTTCATCCCATTCACATTCAAAGTTATAATTACTAACTCTTTTTTTTGCCCTCCATGATATCTTCCCTCTGTTTGTATTTTCTTGATTTTTCACTTTATCCATTTTCCACAATATTGTGTTTCTAAATACTACCACCTTCAGTGTGCTTGCCTTCTTATACCTTCACCCCTCCCCTTTCTTTCCCCTTTCCTTTTTCCCCTACTTCCTTCCCTTTCTTCTATTAGTTCCCCTTTGTCTTCCCTCTCCCCCTCCTCTTTTTCCCTTTTAATACTTGAAGGAAAAGATAAGTTTCTTAACTGACTGTGTGGGTAAATCAAATTTAAGCTAAGACTGATTTGAGGAAGATTCACCTGCTACCTTCTTCACCTCTGTTACAATAGGACTTCTGTACCTCTTAATATAATGAGATTAACCCCATTCAATCTTGTCCATCCTCTCTTCTTATTGTCCCCCTTTTTAAGAAAGTATTGCTTTTAAATCATTCTTTCTGAGGCACAGAAAAGCCATGAGTGTCCATCACTTCTGGCTAAGTATATTCTCTCTACTAGAATTTTATTTATTGAGAGTTATTAGAGTCTTTCTCTCAAGTGAGGATATAGCCAGTTTCATCTTAATGGAAAGCAGTTTCTCAAATAAGAAATGCATGTCCATCAGTTCCAACTTAATAAGTTCTCTCTAATAGAGTTACGATTCTCAAGAGTTATGAGAATCTTTCTCCTGGTTGGGGATATAGCTAATTTCATCTTATTGGATAGTAGTATTTTTCTTTACCCTTTCTTTTTTTATCTTTTCATATGTCTCTTGAGCATCCTGTTTGATGTCCAAGTTTTCTATTGAGTTCTGGTCTATTCATCAGGAATGTTGGAAGTTTCACATTTCATTAAATGTCTATCTTTGCCCGGGGAAGAGAAGCCTCAGCTTTGCTGAGTAGTGGATTCTTGTCTGCATTTCAAACTCCCTTGCTCTTTGGAATTTCTCATTCCAGGCCCTTTTATCCCTTAATGTTAATGCAGTCAGGACCTGCATAATCTTTGCAGTGGCTCCTTGTTATCTAAATTTTTTTCTTTCTGGATGCTTGCAGGATTTTCTCTTTTTTCTGATAGTTCTGGAATTTGACCACAACATTCCTTGGTGTTTTCATTTTAGGATCTCCATCCAGAGGGGACTGATGTATTATTTCAATAAATATTTTGCCCTGTTTCCATAATATCACTGCATTTTCCATCACTTAATCCTGTAATATTACATCCAGGCTTTTTTTTTCCTCTTCAATATTTTCAGGAAGACCTATAATTCCCAATTAGTCCCTTCTCAATTCACTCTTGAGGGCATTGGTTTTGCTGATGAGGCATTTTGCATTTTCTTCTACTTTTAATTTTTTGGTTTTGTTTAATAGGCTCTTGCTTTCTCATGACATCATTGGTTTTCACAGACCTCATATTTTTAGAAAAGAAATTTCTTCATTTACCTTTTACAACTCCTTTTCTAATTAATCAATTCTATTTTTAAAAGTTTTCCATTTGACCAATTGAGGTTTTGAGAGAATTATTCCCTTTTTGCATTTGTTCAATTTTATTTTTGCAAGGTTTTCTTTTTGCAAGGTGCTAATTTTCTATCCCAAATTTTCCTATTGATTTTTAAACTCCTTCCTGATTTCTTCAAGGAAGACTTTCTGTGCTAGAGACCAGATCATACTCTCCTGAGAGGTTCTAGGTCTCTCTGAGTTAGAGTCTTTTCTTTCTAGAAATTTTTCTACGGACCCTCCATTTTGCTGGCCCTTTTCATTTTCCTAAAACCTTGTGTTGGGGAGGGGCTGGTTCACAGAGGTTTGGTGTTGAGATCCCTAGAGGCTTTAATCACTGGGTTTTGTAACTCCAAGTGGACCAACCAGTGGGCTGTGTTGGTTGCTTTCTCTAGAATGTCTGTGACCTTGATTTGAAGCCCTCTCCCTTGGCCTAGAGGGAGTGGTTGAAACTGCTGCATTCTTTTATCTTTGAACAATGGTGGGCTTCACCCTAGGGCAAGGTAATTGCTCTCCCTATTCACAGCTGAGGGAGCTCTGCAGCTCACACCTGAACCTGGAGCAGAGGTGGGGTGTAATTGTGTTTGTTCTAGGAAGAGGCTTCAGCTGAAATGAAGGTATGGACTCTGAGGTCCTCTAGACCCAGAGAAACCCAGGGATTGATGCCTGCAACTCTCCCACACTATAACTCACTCTCCAGCCCTTCTGGAAAGCTCTAAACTTTCAATGCCACAACAAATGCCTCCACTCCCCAGTTGGCTCATATCTCTGCAGTTGGTCAGGCTAATCCTGCTCTCAGGCTCACAGGCTCCCACCCTGTCCTGTGTTCCTAGCAGAGTCTGTTCTCTGAGCCTGGGTTCACTCATGATTCTAGAAGACAAACTTTGAGGTAGATATTCTTCTCCTAGCTTCTCTTTCTTTGTTTTGTCAGTCAGATTTCTATTAAGAGATTTTGTTTTGTACTATATATGAGGGCGACTTTAGCAAAGTGCCTGTCTTCTCTCTGCTATCTTAACTGGAAGTTCCAACTCCATTATTGATGGAATAAATTTTTCTTGTTGATCTACAAATTTGACTTGGACTAGAAAATTGTTTCACCCAATCTTTCTGTGGATTATGCCCCTCTAAAATTTGGTTAGAGTTATGATTTTATGACTTCTGGAGTTTTTAATGTGAGAATTTCTCAGAATTCCTGCATTCTCACTTCCATCTTGCCTTTGCCCCCTTTATTGATACTTTTGAACTTTAGAAATTTGCCCTGTTCATTTAAAGGAATTGGAAGTAGTGTCAGCAACATGCTTAAAAGCATGTAGAAAATATGTGACTGTGATTTGACTTGAAACCTGATCTCTTACTCTAAAGTCAATTTTTCATCCACTATTCTATGCTACATCTCTTGTGATAGAATTGTGATGGATTTGTACAAAATATTCTGAAGACAAAGATTAATATTCTTGAAAACAATGAACAATGGAAAAAGTTTTGATGTTTATTTAAAAGTATGATCTTATTAATCAGTTTGTGCATTCCCACCTATATTCTTTGGTATTAGAAGATAATTAAATGAATATAATATGAAGGGAGTGGGGAGAACTGAGAAATACAGGGACTTCCAGGGTGGAGTCAAGATGTCAGACTGAAGCTAGGATGCTCACAGTGCTTTTCCCTACTCAACACAATATGAAGCCTCTGCACAGAAATTGCAGCTACAGATCACACCCCAAAAAGAAAAAGACTGAAAGAAGTTTTCAACTCTAGAAATTGTGGAGGATCTTCAATGCAGGTCTGTCTTTTGGGGTAAAAAGGGAAAGTAAAGCCCAGCTATACAGGAGAATGGAAATGCCAGTGGGAGGATTTTAGCCACAGTGTAATACAGGTTCCCAACAGTTTGAAACAAGCATAGGTTCCAAGAGCTATATAGCAATCCATCAGTGAGAATCCCAACCTCAAATGAAGTCTGAGCCCTGGGAACACTGGTGTAAAAGATAGGACAGAATTGGAAACAAACCACTGCATAGGTAGAACCTGGATATAAAGGATGAAACAAACCTGCAAAAGCAATGCTTAGACAGCATAAGCAACATCTTTGTCAACAACAAGCCAGGGATCAGACCCCAGTCTAATATAAAAAATTATACTCCCTATGCCATAGGCACAGAACTCAAATAATCAAGATGAGCAAAAATACTAAAAGAACTTTTGCCACAGTGAGCTACTATGCAGATAAAGATAATCAAAATCCCACTTCAGAAGAAGAAAGCAATGAAAAATTATCCACAGGTGAAGTCTCAAAATAGTCTATGAATTGGACTGAAATCCAAATGGTTATAGAAGAGCTTTAAAAGAATTTAAAAACCAAAGGATTCCTCAATTGATAAAGGATGAAAGGATATGAAGAGAGAGAGTTTTCAAATGAAGAAATAAAAACAATTTATAATATATAAAAATATACTCCAAATCATTATTGATTAGAGAAATGAACATTAAAACAACAATGAGGTATCATCTCACACCTATTAGATTAGCCAAGATGAGAAAAAGGGAAGATGATCAATGTTGGAGAGGTTCTGGGAGGACTGAGTTGCAGACATCAGTCCCTGGGTTTCTCTGGGTCTAGAGGACCTCAGAGTCCATACCTTCATTTCAGCTTAAGGCTCTTCCTAGAACAAACACAATTACAGCCCACCTCTGCCCCAGGTTCAGGTGTGAGCAGCAGAACTCCCTCAGCTGTGAATAAGGTGAGCAATTACCTTGCCCTAGGGTGAGGCCCACCATTGTTCAAAGAAAAAAGAATTCAGCAGCTTCAACCACCCCCTCTAGGCCAAGGGAGAGGGCTTCAAATCAAGGTCACAGACATTCCAGAAAAAGCAACCAACACAGCCCACTGGCTGGCCCACTTGGGGTTACTTAACCCAGTGATTAAACAGATTCAACATTTATGGAGAGCAATATGGAATTATGCCCAAAGAGCAATAAAACTTTTCATATGCTTGGACCCAGCAAATCCAATTCTAGGTCTATATCCAGAAGAAATTATAAAAAAAGAGAAATGTCCTACATGTTCCAAAATATTCCTAGCAACTCTTTTTGTTCTGACCAAGAATTGGAAAGTGGGGGGATGTCCATTAATTGGGGAATGACTATACAAGTTATGGTACATGAATACTATGGAATACTATTGTTCTATAAGAAATCATAAATGATCAGACTCTAGAGAATCATAGAATGACTTATGAGACCTGATGCTGAGGAAAGGGAGTGAAACCAAGAAAACAATGTACACATTAATAACAACATTATAAGATGAACAACCTTGATGGAAGCAGCTCCTCTCAGCAGTCCAGAAAGCTAGGACAACTGTGTTTGACTGGCTATGGACTATATTATTCCTGTGCAGAGACAGAAATACAAAACAAAACACACACAACAAAAACAACTTTTCCTAATCTGATGAACCCTTTATGAATATTATCGCTTATGAATCTCTTTCCCTTGATCCTAATTCTTCATACCAAAAAAAAAATACTAATTTTGAAATATGTTTATCAAAATATGTATGTACAATGCTAACCTGACTGTTTGCCACTGAGGGAGGGTGATGACAAGGGAGGATGGAAAGAAATTTTGCAATTTAAAAAATATATATGGGTAAATGGATGAAAATAACTAAATTTAAAAAAAGAACAAAGGTGAGAAGAGAGGAAGAAAAAATGGAAAAAAAACAAATGTGAGTCATGCAGGAAACATGAAAAAATTGATCAAACAAAATCAACTCCTTTTTAAAAAATATTTTGTTTGACAATTGTATATAATAGTAGTTTTCCATGCTATGCATTGATTGAAATTGAATGTGTTGAGAGAGAAATTGAGGAGAAAATAAAGTATTAGAGATAGGAAAATTATATAGTACATAAGGCACTTTTAAAAATATGAATGTCTTTGGTCTTTGCTCATACTCCACAGTTCATTTTCTGGATACAGATGGTATTTTCCAACACAGATACTCTAAAATTGTCCCAGATTATTGCATTTATGGAATGAACAAATTCATTAAGGTTGATTATCACCCTCATGTTGCTTTTACAGTGTAAAGTATTCCTTTGGTTCTGTACATCCTCCTCAATATCAGTTAATGAAAGTCTTTCCAGGCTTCTCTGAAATTCCATCCCTCTTGGTTTCTAATACAAAAATCATGTACTGTAACATATAATTTGTTCAGCCATTCCCCAATTGATAGACATTCACTGGATTTTCAGTTTATTGCTACCAAACAGGGCTACTATGAATATTTTTGTACAAGTAAAGTTTTACCCTTTTTCATGATCTCAGTCAGAGTGTAGACCCAGCAGTGGTATTGCTGGATCAAAGTATATGCACATTTTTATTGCCCTATGGGCATAATTCCAAATTACTCTCTTAGGAAAATATGGATGAATTCACAGCTCCACAAACAATGCATTAGTGTCCCAGAATTTCCACATCCCTTCCAACATTGAACATTGTCATTTCTGGTACTACTGGCCAATCTGATAGGTATGAGATGGTACCTCAGAGATGCTTTAATTTGCATTTCTCTAATGATAAAAAGCAGTTTTTCATATGGCAATAGATATCTTTGATTTTATTATTCGTAAATTGCCTTTGCATATCTTTTGACAGTTTGTCATTTGGGGAATGGCTTTATTTTTTATAAATTTGACTCAGTTCACTATATATTTTAGAAATGAGTCCTTTGTCAGTAATACTAGTTGTAAAAATTGTTTCCCAAATTACTACATTTCTTTTGATCCTTACAGTGTTTTTGTTAGTGCAAAAACTTTTTTAATTAATGTAATCAAAATTATTTGTTTTTAATGATGTTCTCCATCTCTTCCTTGGTCATAAACTGCTGCACTTTCCATAGGTCTGACAGGTAAACTACTCCTTGATCTCCTAGATTGCTTATAATATTGTCTTTTATGTCTAAATCCTGCACCCATTTTGATCTTACTTTGGAATAGGGTGTGAGATGTTGGCCTAATCCAAGTTTCTACATACTAAATTCTAATTTTCACAACAATTTTTATTGAAGAGAAAGTTCTTATCCCACAAGCAGAACTCTTTGGGTTTATCAAACAAATGATTACTATAATTGTTTCCTACTGTCACTATTGCACCTAATCTACTCCACTAATACACCAATACCAGTCAGTTTTTATGACTGATGCTTTCTAGTATCATTTTAGGACTGGTAAAGCTAAGTCACTTTCTTTTGAATTTTTTTTTCATTAAATCCCTAGATATTCTTGGATTTTTGTAGCCCTACATGAATTTAGTTACAATTTTATCCAGTTCATTAAAGTCATTTTTTTGGAAGTTTGATTGCTAAGGCATGACATAAGTAGTTTATTTAGGTGGAATTGTCATTTTTATTGTATTAGCTCAGCCAATCCATGAACAGTTTCTATTTGCCCATTTATTTAAATCTGATTTTCGTTGACTGAAAAGTGTTTTATAGTTGTTTTCATAGAGCTTCTGAGTCTGTTGGCAGGCAGAATCCCAAGTATTTTATATTGTCTGTAGTTATATTAAAAGGGAATTCTCTTTCTAGTTCTTGCTGCTGTATCTTGCAAGTAATATGTAGAAATGGTGAGGACTTATGTGGATTTATATTATATACTGCAACTTGGATAGAGTTGTTAATTGTTTCTATTACTGTTTAGATGATTTGTTTTTAGGATTTTCTAGGTATAACATCATGTCAGCTGCAGAGTTAGAATTTTATTTCTTCCTTCTGAATTCTAATTCTTTCTATTTCTTTTTCTTCTCTTCTTTCTGGAGCTAACATTTCTAACACAATATTGAATAGTAGTGATGATAACGGGCTTCATTTTTTTCACACCTGATTTTAATGGAAATGCCTTTAGCTTATTCCTATTGAATATAATGCTTGTTGAAGGTTTCAGATAGATAGTGGTTATCATTCTAAAGAACAATCCATGTATAGCTATGCTTTCTAGTAGGAATGGGTGCTGTATTTTGTCAAAGTCTTGTTCAGCATCTATTAAGATAATGTATGATTTCTGTTAGGTTTGTTATTGATATATTGTTATTATTAATTGATTGTCAATTATACTGACAGTTTTCCTAATAATGAACCAACCCTACAAAAATGGAATGAATTGTGCTTGATCATAGTATATTATCCGAGGAATAACTTACTGTAATTGGTTTGCTAAGATTTTATTTAAGATTTTTGCATCCATATTCATTAGGGGAATTGGTCTATAATTTTCTTTCTCTGTTTTGACTCTTCGTGGTTTAGGTATCAGCACCATAATGGTGTCATAGAAGGAGTTAAGCAGATTTCCATCTTCACCTATTTTTGCAAAGAGTTTATATAGAATTGGAACCAATTATTCCTTAAATGTTTGAGAGAATTCATCTGGCCCTGGAGATTTTTTCCTAGAGAGTTCAATGATAGCATGTTGAATCTCTTTTTCTGAGATAAAGTTTTTTATATATTTAATTTCATCTTCATTTAACATGGGAAATTTATATTTTGTAATTATTCATCCATTTCACTTAGATTATCAAATTTAGTGGCATATAGATTGACAAAATTATTCCAAGTTATTATTTTAATTTCTTCCTCATTGCTGGTGAGTTCACTTTTTTAATTTGTGGTGCTAATGATTTGGTTTTCTTCTTTCTTCTTTTTTTAAATCAAATTAACCAGAGCTTTATCAGCTTTAATGTTTTTATTTCATAAAACCAACTCTTGGATTTATTTCTCAGTTCAACAGCTTTCTTTCTTTGGATTTTATTAATATCGCTTTTAATTTATAGAATTTTTAATTTGTCATTTAATTGGGGGGTTTTAATTTGTTATTTCTCTAATTTTTTTAGTTGCATACTTAGTTCCTTGATTTTCTCTTTCTCTATTTTATTAATGTATGCAGTTGAAGATATAATACATACCATAATAACTGCCTTGGCTGTATCCCATAAGTTTTGATATGTCATCTTGTTACTGTCATTATCTAACATGAAATCATTACTTCTATTCACAATTTGTTCTTTGACCCACTCATTCTTTAATATCAGGTTATCTAGTTTCCAATTAGTTTTATATCTGTCTCTGCATGGCCCATTATTTCATGTGATTTTTATTGCATTATGATCTGAGAAGAAAGCAATCATTATTTTTGTCTTTCTGCCCTAGTACTTGGTCAATTTTTTTCTAAGTACCATGAACAAAACACATATTACTTTCTATCCACATTAAATTTTCTCCAAGAGTCTGTCATATCTAGGGTTTCCAACATTCTATTTACCTTCTTAAATACCTTCTTTTTTTATTTTATAGTTAGACTTATCTATAAGTGAGAGAGGGAGGTTAAGATCTCCCGTCAGTAGAGTTTTGCTCTCTATGTCTTCCTGTAACTCATTCAGCTTCTCCTCTAAGAAATTTGAATACCATACCACATGGTGCATTCATATTTAGTACTGAACTTACTTCATTGTCTAGGGTACCTTTTAAGAAGATAAAGTTTGCTTCCTTATCTCTTTTAATGAGATCTATTTTAGCAGCTGATCTGTCTCAAGTAAGGATTGCTACCCTTCGCTTTTTCACTTCAACTGAAGCAAAATATATTGTACTTTGATCTTTCTATACGTATCTCACTTCTTAAAATGAGTTTCTTGTAAGTAGTATGTTGTAGAATTCTGGTTTTTAATCTACTGTGCTATCTGTTTACATTTTATTGGAGAGTTCATCTCATTCACATTCAGAATTATAATTACTAACTTTTTATTGCTCTTCATGATAATTTACCTCTGTTTGTATATTCCCCTTTTCCCACTTTATCCACATTCCCCTGTATTTTACTTCTGAGTACCCCCTCCTTCAGTGTGTTTGCCCTCCTATATCCATCCACTCTGCTATCTTTCCCTTTTTCCTTTGTCCCTTCTTCTATCTCTATTTCTGTAGTTTCCTTTTTTCCTCCCTTCTCCCCTTTTCCCCTTTTAATATTTGAAAGGTAAGATAAGTTTCTTATCTTAACTGAGTATGCATAGGTTAATCCTTCACTGAGCCAAATATGATGACCGTAATATTCAGGTTCAGATTCCCTCTATTGCAATAAGTCTTTTGTACCTCTTCATGTAATGCGAATTTATCCCATTCAATCTCCTCCACCTTCTCATTTCTTTAGTGTCCCTCCCTTTTAAGGAGATATTGTTTCTAAATAATTCAATCAGAGTTATTGGCTAAATACATAAATATCTGGCTAAATACATTCTCTCTAATAGTTACAATCTTTGAGAATCATGTGAATCTCTCCCAGGTGGGAATATAGCTAGTTTCATCTTTTTGAATAGCAATTTTTTTCTTTCCACTTTTGTACTTTTCCTGTGTCTCTTGAGTCTCCTGTATGAAGGGCAATTTTTTTATTTAGCTCTGGTCTTTTTGTCAGGAAAATTTGGAAGTCTCTTATTTCATTAAGTGTCCATCTTTCCCCTTGGAGTAAAGGCTCAATTATGCAGGAGAGTGAATTCTTAGCTGCATTTCAATCTCCCTTGCTCTTCAGAATGTCATATTCTAGGTCCTTCCATCCCTTAATGTTGATTCATCCTGGTCATGTGTGATCCTTACTGTGGCTCCTTACCATTCAAATTGTTTCTTTCTGAACTACTTGCAGGATTTTCACTTTTATTGGACAGTTCTGGAATTTACAATCTACCTTGTTATTTTCATTTTTGAATCCCTTTCAGGAAGGGATCAATTAATTCTTTCAATAACTACTTTACCCATTTGGTTCAATGATATCAGGCCAATTTTCCTTCCATAGTTCCAGAAAAATTGAGTCCAGGCTTCCCCCCCCAAATATTTTTAGGAAGCCCAATGATTCTTATGTTGACTCTCCTGGATCTATTATCTAGGTCAATAGGTTTGCCAAAGAAGTATTTTATGTTTTCTTCAATTTTTTTGGTTTTGTTTAACAGTTTCCTGTTGTCTCATGAGGTCGATGGTTTCCATGAATTCCATTCTTTTATCCAACTGATAATTTATAGTTTTGAAACAGTTTTCCATTTGCCCAATTGTGGTTTTGAGAGAATAGTTTTCTTTTTGCACTTCTCCAATTGAAATTCCCAGAGTTTTGTTTATGTGTTGCAAGGTACTAACTTTCTCTTCAAGGTGTTAAATTCCTCTTTGATGTCTTTTCCAATTGCTTTTTAAACTCCTTTCTGATCTCTTCTAAGGAGCATTTCCGGACTGAAGATCAATGCATATTATCCTCAGAAGTTCTAGCTCTCTCTGAGTTACGGTCATTGTCTTGCAGGTAGTTTTCCATGGACACCGCCCCCCCCTTTCCAGTGGCCTTTCTTCATTTAACTAGGTTCTTGTGGGATAGTCTGGTACAATGACCTTTCATTTTGAAATCCCTAGTGGCTTTGCCCACTGGGCTTATTATCTCCAAGTGGGTAGGGCAGTGGGGGTGCTATGGCTTTTCTCTGGAGTGTCTATTACTTTAATTTGTATCCCACTCCCTAGGTCAGGGGGGTGCACCAGGGTCTGGATTAGCCTAGGCCAATATGGGTAAGACCCTTGGTCTATATTGTTAATCTCCTTAGTCTACTGAGAGAGATCCATTGCCTACACCAGAGTGGGAGAGGGGAGGTGGGAGGAGGGAGTCATATAGTTGTTAATGTCTGTCTTTTGGGAAGAGTCACTTTCTCCCACAGGGATTGGGGGGAGGGGACTCAACTGGAAAAATGGGGACTCTGCTGAAAATTTGGGCTTGTGGCCATGGTCTTCTAGGCCAGCAAATCTGATGAGATTAATATCTAGCCACTGCACTGGAGCTCCCCTGCCCCCTGCAATGGAACTCTCTTTCTAACCTTGCGAGAACTCTCCTGTCCACTCACAAACCAAAGCTTCCATGTCTTTTCTCAGATTTGTGCCAGATCTCACCACACTGACTCTGTGCTGACTTTTTGCTCTTTGCCCCTGGTTCATCCATGTTCCCCTGAGACAGACTTTGTTGGTAGATATTCTTCTCCTTTGTTCTTCTCTGCATTTTGTGGATCTGAATTCTGCTAAGAGGAGGGATTCATATTATTTCAGAGTGGAAAGCCAGTGCCTGGATTCTCTCTGCCATATTGGCTGGAAATTGAGATCAATCAGCTCCTTGATTCCAGTTTCTGACAGGTGGAAAAAGAATGAAACTCTTCAAAATATAAAATTGGCCTACTAGAAAAGGAAGGCAACTCAACTAAACCACATATCAGCCAATTATAAGGGGAATGTAACTCAGCAAATAGTAAAATTAACCTACTGGATAATGAAACAAAAATGCTAACTGAAGAAAATAAACCCCCCAAATTACAATTGAACACATAGAAATCAATGAATCTATGAGACTACAAGATTCCATCAAAGTGAAAAATCCTTAAAAGATTGAAGAAAAGATAAAAAACAAACAAACAAACATCCAGGAAAATAGATCCAGAAGAAATAATTTATAAACCATTGGACTACTACAAAGTCAAAATCAAAAAATATCTTTCAGGAAATTAACAGGGAAAACTGTCCAAACCCAATGACATCATGAGACAACAAGAATCTGTTCAACAAAACTAAAAAAAAATGAAGAAAAGGTAAAATATCATTTTGGCAAAACCAATGACATCCAGAAGAGATCCAGA
The DNA here is from genome assembly GCF_037893015.1 of Macrotis lagotis. NCBI lineage: Eukaryota > Metazoa > Chordata > Mammalia > Peramelemorphia > Peramelidae > Macrotis > Macrotis lagotis. The sequence goes on from NC_133658.1 coordinate 675,699,952, forward strand.
AGAGACAGCATAAGAATCATTGGGTTTTCTAAACATATTTGGGGGGGGGGGGCGGCGGAAGCCTGGACTCAAAATTTCTGGATCTATTGAAGGAATTTGCCCTGATATCATGGAAGTAAGAAGACAAAAATAACCATTGAACAAATAAATAGAATTCCTCTAGAAAGAGATATCAAAAGCAAAATTCCAAGGGCTGTCATAATTAAACTCCAGAATTCTCAAATAAAGGAGAAAATACTACAAGCAGGAAAAATGAAACAATTTAAATACAAAAAAAATCACAATCAACCTTACATGGGACTTATTTGCTTCAACATTGAAGTACTGGAGGACCTGGGAAACCATGCCAGAATGTACTACCCTTCAAAATTAAGAAAATTATGTTGAGGAAGATTAATGTTCAACAAAATAGAGGCCCTCCAACATTTCCGGACAAGAGACCAGAACTGTACAAAGAATTCAATCTCCTAGTAAAATACCCTAGAGATGCATTAAAAAAGTAAATAAAAGGGAGGGGAAAAAACAAAAACAAATGTTAGTCAAGAACATTAAATTGTATGCAACCCTATAAGGGTGGTAAATCTTGAGAATTCTCTTAAGATAGTAAAAGAGTTGAATATGTTTGAAGTAATTGGATTTGATTGGTTCTTGTCTTTCCATTGAAGAGTACCAAGATGAATCACTATATATAAGACATACAGTCCCATTGAAAAGTTTACGTGTCTTCTCTAAAGTTATGTGTCTCAGTTTCTTTTGATTTACTTTAATTCTATCTTGCTTATAGAATTGACCACTTTCTTTGATGAGGGCATCTTATGCTGGGTATAATCAGGTATAAAGGGCTTAAGACAGACCTTCAGAGTGTCCCAGTACTTAGAGAACATAAACATTCTATAATTCAATTGGAAGAGATAGTAGGGGGGTAGATGGTGGGAACATACTTGGAAGGGTTGGCTATAAAGAGAATAGGAAGTTATCTTATCTTAACCCATAATCAGTAAACAAGGTTTTAAGTGCCATGGTTGTAGCAGAACTAAGGGGGGGGGGGATGGCAGTGTGAGAATGAAAATGCTTAGGGTGAGGGGTAGAACACAAAACATTCATAAAATGATTTGACTTTATTTGATGCTTTTGGTTCATGAGGATTACATATATATATATATATATATATATATATATATATATATATATATATATACATACATACATATTTACATTTGGTTCATGAAGAGGGAACTTGAAAAGGAGGTAATGCATAAAGTGATTATAGTCTGTTGTGATTCATGACACTTGAGTAGTATATTTATAATAATGGAGAAGAGGGGAGGGTATTTAGTGATTATGAGGCAATGTTCCCTATCAATTAGTCAAGCAATCAATCAATCAATCTCCAAATGATGGTACTTTGACTGATAGTATCTGGTAGATACTACTTTAGATAAACAACACCAGGTTAAGAGGCACATAGATCTATTATAGTAGATGGAAAAAATGGAGGGTGAGAACATTGAGTAAATCCTATTTCCAGAGAGGGAATAAGATACATATCCACTTGAGTTTAAAGGTCTTTCAAACTCTGCAGGGAAGTGTTGGGCAGTGGGGGAGGAAAGAAAAGGGAAGACTGATAAAAGGGAAGGGGAAGATATGAGTGAAAAAATTGAAAGTTAAAATTTAAAAGAAAGTTAAAGGGGAAAGGGAGTAAAACTTTTGTGAAGAAAAATAAGAGAAACGAAAAGAGAAAAATATAAATGGGGAAAGATAGCATGGAGGGAAAGAAATATAGAATTAGTAATTTTAACAGTAAATGTGGGGGGGGGTGGCTAGGTGGTGCAGTGGATAAAACACTGTCCCTGGAGTCAGGAGTACCTGGGTTCAAATCTGGTCTCAGACACTTAGTAATTACCTAGCTGTGTGGCCTTGGGCCAGCCACTTATCCCCATTGCCTTGAAAAAAACCTTAAAAAAAAAAAAAACAGTAAATGTGAATGGGATGAATTCTTTCATCAAATAAAATCAAAGAGTATAATTGATTAAAAACAGAATCCTACAATATATTGTTTAAAAGAATCATATCTGAATCTGAGAGATACACACAGAATAAAGGAAAAAGGCAGGATCAAAATATATTATGCTTCAGCTAAAGTAAAAAAAAAAAATCAACAAAAAGAAGTCTCATTATGAAGGATAAGAAAGGAAACTATCTTTTTAAAAGGCACTATAGGGTAATGAAGCTATATCATTCTTAAATATGTATGCACCTAATGGTAGAGCATCCAGAATCCTAGAGAAAAAATTGAGTGAAATTACAAAGAGACATCAACAGCAAAACATTACTAATAGGGGACCTCTAACTCACTCATAAGCAGATGAATATAACCACAAAATAAACAAGAAGAAAGTTAAGAAGATGAATAAAATACTAGAAAAATTAGATACGATAAATTTTAGGAGAAAAATGAATGGGGATAGATAAAAATATACCTTTTTCTTTCCAGTATATGGAACCTATACCAAAATTGACCATGAATTAAGGCAGGAAAACTTTCCAATTAGAAGCAGAAAGGAGAAATAATAAATGCATACTTTTTAGATCCTTATGCAATCAAGATTACATATAATGAAGGGTCATTGAAACACAAACCAAAAACAATTGGAAACTAAATTACTTAATTTTAAAAAACAAGTGGATCAAACAACAAATTATGGAAATAAACAATATTTTCATCCAAGAAAATGGTGACAATGTGACAGCATACCAAAATTTATGGAAGGCAGCCAAGGCAGTTTTTAGGAGAAAATTATATGTTCATAAGAATAAAATAGATAAATAAGAAATCAATGAATTAGGTATGTAACCAAAAAAACTAGGAAAAAAAACAAATTAAAGACCCCCCAATTAAATACCAAATCAGAAATTCTGAAAATCTGTGCAGCAAGGTGGTGTAGTGGATAGAGCACCATCCCTGGTTTCAAAAGGACCTAATTTCAAATCCAGCCTCAGAAATTTAATAATTACCTAGTTGTGACCTTGGGCAAGTCACTTAACCACACTGCTTTGCAAAAAAACAAAAAGAAAATAAAAGAAATTCTGAAAATCAATGGAGAGATTAATAAAAACAGAAAGTAAGAAAGCTATTAACCTAATAAATAAAACTATTTGGTTGATAAAAAATTAAATTGCTTAAGGAAAAAAAGAAGATAATCAAAATACAAGTATCAAAAATGAAAAGAATGAAATAAAAAACAATAAGTAGGAAATTAGTGATCCTTCAGAGACATTTTGTTGAACTCTATGCCAATAATTATGATAACCTGAGTGAAATGGATGAATAGTAACAAAAATACAAACTGTCCAGATTAACAGAAGAGGAAATAAAATGCTTATATAATCCCATTTCAGAAAAAAAAGCAATGAAGGAAACCATCAATAAACTTCCTAATAAAAACTCTCCATATTCAGACAGATTTACAAGTGAATTCTACTAAACATTTAAGGATCAATTAATTCCAATTTTTATAGACTATTTTAAAAAAACAGGAGAAGAGAGAATTCTGCCAAATTACTTTTGTGACACCAATATGGTGCTGATAAATAAACCAGGAAGAATAAAAACAAAGAAAATTATAGATCAATCTCCCTCATGAACAAGATGTAAAAATCTTAAATAAAATTTTAGCAGAGATTTCAGAAAATTTTTACTAGGCTACTAACTAAGGAATAAGATACATTCTCACTTGAGTTTAAAAATCTTTATATGATCACCATGATCAGGTAGGATCTATACCAGTTAAGTAGAGATGGCTTAATAGTAGGAAAACACTCAACATAATTGAACATATCAATAACAAAACCAACAGAAATCATATGAATATCTCAATAGATGCTGAAAATGGTTCTGACAAACCACAACATTCATTTCTAATAAAAAACTAGGATGTAGTTTTTCTTAAAATAATAACCAGTATCTATCTAAAATAATTGATAAATATTACATGTAATGGTGATAAACAAAGAACATTTCCCATAAGAACAGGTGGAAAAAAGGATGCCCATTATCACCAATACTATTCATTATAGTACTAGAAATGCTAGTTTTAGCAATAAGAAAATAAACTTAAGAAATCAGAATTGACAATGAGAAAGCATAGCTTTGACTCTCTGCAGATGAAACAATGGCATATCTACAGAACCAGAGAAAATCAACTAAAAAAATAACATGAAAAAATTAACAAACTCCTTAAAGTAGCAGGATATAAAATGAACCCACATAAATCACTAATATTTCTATATCATCCAAGAGGAAAGGATACAAAGAGGAATTTTACTTAATGAAACTGTAAGTAACATTAAAAACTTGGACTCTACCTCCCAAGACAAACCAGAAACTGAAATAACACAATTACAAAATACTTTTTTTGTTTTTATTTGTGTTTATTTGTTTTTTCTTGTGTTTTTTTATTAAAGATATTATTTGAGTTTTACAAATTTCTTCCCAATGTTACTTCCCTCAGCCACCCCCCCCACAGAAAGCAATCTGTCAGTCTTTACTTTGTTTCCATGTTGTACACTGATCCAAATTGAATGTATATACATACATCATATCCTTAAGGAAGAGAAAAGAAGTCTAAGAGGTAACAAGATCAGACAATGAGATATCTGAGCTTTTTTTCTAAATTAAAGGGAAGAGTTCTTGAACTTTGTTCAGACTCCATGGCTCTTTATCTGGATACAGATTGCACTCTCCTTTGCAGACAGCCCAAAATTGTTCCCAACTGTTGCACTGATAGAATGAGCGAGTCCTTCAAGGTTGAACATCACCCCCATGTTGCTGTTAGTGTATCCAGTGCTTTTTTTGGCTCTGCTCATCTCACTCAGCATCGGTTCATGCAAATATGTCCAGGCTTCCCTGAAATCCTGTCCCTCCTGTTTTCTAATAGAACAAGAGTGTTCCATTACATACATATACCACAGTTTGCTAAGCCATTTCCCAATTGAAGGACATTTACTTGATTTCCAATTCTTTGCCACCACAAACAGGGCTGCTATAAATATTTTTTGTACAAGTGATGTTTTTACCTTTTTTCATCATCTCTTCAGGGTACATACCCAGTAGTGGTATTGCTGGGTCAAAGGGTATGCACAATGGCTCTCCAAAAAGGTTGGATGAGTTCACAGCTCCATCAACAGTGTAATAGTGTCCCAGATTTCACACAACCCTTCCAACAATGATCATTATCCTTTCTGGTCACATTGGACAATCTGAGAGGTGTACAGTGGTACCTCAGAGAAGCTTTAATTTGCATTTCTCTAATAATTAATGATTTACTGACCAGATTTTTTCTTCCAGGGCCAGCCAGCCTTACCTTTCCCAGGTCTTCAGTACACATCCAGACACAACCAATGTGTTCTACAAAGAGAGTCACAGGCCAGAGGAGAAGCAAACAGGCAGCTTTTTTATTCTAACTTCAATGATTACATCTCTGAATCCCCTCTCCATCCCTCCTGCTCCCCATAATTATACTCTTGGCTATCAGCAAAAGCCATGTGAAATAGCAACAGTTTCCAGTCAAGGAACAGCAAACCCACATGAAATAGGAAAAGTTTTCAATATAGGAACAGCAAACAACTCATGATTCAAGCATGCGCCAATTAGAAAAATGCTCATCACTGTCCTGTTGCATGCCAGAAGAATGCAAAAGATGTTAGACCACCAAGAGGAAGACTGGAGCTCACTTCCTGAACCAAGAGCACACACCCGACAAGCCTATGTGCAGAACATGCTATACTTCCCTGTCCCTGTGTTTCAAAGCATAATGACAAAGGTCGTTTACATATCCCTCAGCAAGTCCTCAGGGTCTCATGCTATTCCAGAGGAAGTACACAGTCAGCCTCTAGTCTCCCAACATGTTCCCCTTCTTGTTTGGTGCAAAGCACAATGACAAAACTTCATAAGCACCAGCAAAATTTCATCTTGAGGGAAAGGTTTTCTGGGCGGTGAGGCATAAAGAGAAGTGAGGGTGCCCTTAACCAGATGGGCCATAAAACTACCAAACAAGGCAAGCATATACAAAGTAACATGATTACAGTACCGAAAAGAATGACAGGGAGGAATTTTTCTAAGACACCAGGTATGGGACTTTTGAAGAATGAAAGTATCTGATCAGCAACCTTATCAGGGCAAAGGTCTGAATCAGCAACCAAATCAAAGTCCTGAGCAATTTGTGCCAATCTACTTAACTCAAGTGTAATATTTTATAAATTTAACCCATGCAATTAAGTTCTAATTGACTCCCATTCCATTTGAGTTTCTTTGTATATAGCTTTGGTTAAACAATATTGATTGAACCTATAATCACTTTGCAGTTTCTGTTTTCAACTGTCCATTCAAACCCACCATATTGGAACATGTGTGACAAGTTTCCATGTAAGATGAATGGTGGCATTGTATCAGTCTTGGTTAAGACTTTTAACCAAGGAGGGTATGGAATAAAGGCCCATCTCCTCGTGTCACTGTTGGCACTAGATGCAGATGTCGAGAACAATGTTAGAAGAGTCATTAGCTTCAATATGTTCTTCATTTCTCTGCTCCTCTTGGATTTCACACTTCCTCATCATCCTCGTCTCCTCCTCCTCCTTTATTCTGGTTTCCACATTCGTGTGTGCATTGCTGGAAACCACTGGTCTCTGTTTCCTGTTGAGATAGAAAAAGAACCTAGACCCCACATTAGTACTTTATATGGACCTAACCATGCCTGTTTTGCTTCTGAGGTCCATTGATGTGGGGATGTAAAAGCAGAGTCACCTTTCAATAGTTCATATAAAGTTCTCATCAGGGTCAGAGGAATGAGGATGCAAGCCAATTTTGGAAATCATTCAAGGTTTATCTTTTGCCAATTTATCTGCAAAAGCCATTGAGTAATATGAGAAGCATTCACAATGAAGCCAAGATAGGAAAAAGGGGGTTGTGTTTGAATTTTATTAGGGGCTACGAGCAGGCCTAGTTTTTTTTTTTCAATTCTAAAATAACTGCTTTACTAATTTCTTGTAAAATTACCTAAGAGTGTGCTGCTAATATATCATCCATATAATGACAAATATATGCCTCCGGCCACATTTTTCTAGGATATTGTAATGCTTGAGCCACATACAATTGACACAAAGTAGGACTATTAGCCATTCCTTGTGGGAGAAACTTCCATTGGTATTTTAACATGGGGATATTGTTATTAAACTGAGGTACAGAAAAAGCAAATTTCTCTTTATCTTTGTCCTTCAGGGGTATGCTAAAGAAGCAGCCTTGTATGTCTATAATCCATATGGTGAGCGCCACAGGAGCACTGCGGGGAGGGGAAGACGGCCACCCAAAAGAGTCCTTTCCCCAAGCCCCACACCACATGCCCTCTCGGCAGGAGGATGCCTTTCCTCTCTGCCCTGCCCTCACTGGGTTTTTTCCCAAAGCTTTTCCCCACTATCTGCACTTTGGGGGACGGAGGGCCCCAAACATAGGCAACTGTCCTTGGCCCAGCCTGGACAGGCACTCTGACCAACCCTAAGGGTGAGCTATTTATTTTACTTTCAGTTTGGCTAGCCCATATTTCCTTCTATTCTGGTCTGAAACTAGGAATATTAATCCCCATCTTCTCACCTGACAACTGACAATGTCAGCGAGGAACTGTCAGTGTCTTCCTGCAATTATTGCAGGGTCTTGGTCCTTTCCTGCCCCTAATTCAAGTGACTGTTTGGGTGCCATTTGCCTGCATTTTTTCCTCCAGGGGCAGCCAAGCCTTACCTTTCCCAGGTCTTGTGTGCATCCGGACAAAAACGTCGTGTTCTACAAAAAGAGTCACAGGTCAGAGGAGAAGCAAACAGGCAGCTTTATTGTTCTAACTTAAATGATTACATCTACGAATCCTCTCTCCATCCCTCCAGCTCCCTGCAATTATACTCTTGGCTATCAGCAAAAGCCAGGTGAGATAGCAACAGTTTCCAATCAGGGACCAGAAAACCCACGTGAAATAGCAACAGTTTCCAGTCCAGGAACTGTTGCATGCCAGAAGAAGGCAAACAATATTAGAGCATCAAGAGGGAGATTGGAGCTCACTTCCTGAAACAAGAGCACACACTGGAGATGCCTACATGCAGAACATGCTATATTTCCCTGTCCCTGTGTTTCAAAACACAAGGAATAAGGTCATTCACATATCCCTCAACAAGTCCCCAGGGTCTTATCGTTATTCAAGAGGAACTACACAGTCAACCTCTAGTCTCCCAACAATGTAGAGCAATTTTTCATGTGGCTATGGATTGCTTTGATCTCTTCATCTGTAAATTGCCTTTGCATATCCTTTGTGGCTTTTTGTTCTGAAAATATGACTCAGTTCTCTGTATATTTTAGAAATGAGTCCTTTGTCAGAATTATTAGTTGTAAAGATTGTTTCCCACTTTGCTACATTTCTTTTGATCTTGGTTACAGTGGTTTTATCTGTGCAAAAGCTTTTCAATTTAATGTAATCAAAATCATCTAATTGGTTTGTGATGTTCTCCAACTCTTCCTGAGTCATAAATTGCTCCCCTTTCCATAGATCTGACAGGTAAACTAGTGATTGATCTTCTAATTTGATTATAGTATTGTTTTTTATGTCTAAATCCTGCAACCATTTGGATCTTATCTTGACAAAGGGTGTTAGGTGTTGGTCTAATCTAAGTTACTTCCATACTAACTTCCAATTATCCCATCAGTTTTTATCAAAGAGGGAGTTTTTATACCAATAGCTGGACTCTTTGGGTTTATCAAACAGCAGATTACTAAATCGTCTCCTGCTTTTGTACCTAGTCTATTCCACTGGTCTACCACTCTATTTTGTAGCCTATACCAAACAGTTTTGATGACTGATGCCTTATAATATAATTTTAGCTCAGGTAGGGCTAAGCCAACTTCATCTGCACTTTTTTTGCATTAAGCTCCTGGAAATTCTTGACATTTTATTTCTCCATATGGATTTACTTACAATATTTTCTAACTCATTAAAATATTTTTTTTGGAATTTTGATTGGTAGGGCACTAAACAGGTAGTTTAGTTTTGGTAGAATTGTCATTTTTATTATATTATCTCTACCTATCCAAGAGCAGTTGATATTTGCCCAGTTATTTAAATCTGATGTAATTTGTGTGAAAAGTGTTTTATAATTGTTTCCAAAAAGTTTCTCAGTCAGTCTTGGCAAATAGACTCCCAGGTATTTTATATTGACTGAGGTTACTTTGAATGGGATTTCTCTTTCTATCTATTCCTGCTGTATCTTGCTAAACATATATAGAAAAGTTGAGGATTTATGAGGGCTTATTTTATAACCTGCAACTTTGCTAAAATTGCTAATTGTTTCCAGTAGTTTTTTGGATGATTTCTTGGGATTCTCTAGGTAGACCATCATGTCATCTACAAAGAATGAGAGTTTTGTCATTTCCTTCCACATTCTAATTCCTTCAATTTCTTTTTCTTCTATGATTTCTGATGCTAACATTTCTAATACAATATTGAATAATAGTGGTGACAATGGGCACCGTTGTTTCACCCCTGATCTTATTGGAAATGCCTCTGGACTCTCCCAATTGAATATATTGCTTGTTGATGGTTTCAGATAGATACTGCTAATTATTCTGTGGAACAGTCCATTTATTCCTACACTCCCTAGTGTTTTTAGTAGGAGTGGATGCTGTATTTTGCAATAGCTTTTTCAGCATCTATTGATATGATCATATAATTTCTGATGGGCTTGTTGTTGATATAATTGAGCATACTAACAGTTTTCCTAGTATTGAACCAACCCTGCATTCCTGTGATAAATCCTACTTGCTCATAATGTATGATCCTAGTGCTAACTTGTAATCGTTTTCGTAAGATTTTCTTTAAGATTTTTGCATCTATATTCATCAGGGAGATAGGTCTATAATTTCCTTTCCCTGTTTAAACTCTTCCTGGTTTAGGTAACATCACTATATTGGTTTCATAAAAAGAGTTAGGCAGAGTTCTTTCTTTCCCTATTTTACCAAAGATTTTATATAGAATTGGATTCAATTGTTCCTTAAATGTTTGGTAGAATTCACTTGTGAATCCATCAGGCCTTGGAGAGTTTTTCTTAGGGAGTTCAGTGATGGCTTGTTGAATTTCTTTTTATGAGATAGGGTTGTTAAGGTATTTAATCTCCTCTTCATTTTACTTGGGCAACTTACATTTTTGTAAAGATTCATCTATTTCACTTAAATTATCAAATTTACTGGCATAGAGTTGGGCAAAAAAATTTTGAATTATTAGTTTAATTTCCTCCTCATTGGTGGTGAGTTCACCTTTTTCATTTATGATACTTCTTTCTTTTTTTTAATCAAATTGACCAGAGGTTTATCAATTTTATTGGTTTTTTCATAATACCAGCTTTTGGCTTTATTTATTAATTCAATTTTGTCCTTTCAATTTTATTAATTTTATTAATTCAATTTTATTAATTTCTCCTTTAATTTTTAGAATTTCTAATATGGTATTTAATTGGGAATTTTAAATTTGTTCTTTCTCTAATTTTTTTAGTTGCATGTTTAGTTCATTGATTTACTCTTTCTCCAATTTATTCAAGTAAGCATTTAAAGCTATAATATGTCCCCTGAAAGAGACACTTTGAGTAAATCTTATGGGTTTTGGTATATTGTTTCATTATTATCATTATCTAGGATAAAATGGTTAATTCTTTCTATAATTTTTTTTGGTCCACTCATTTTTAAAATGAGGCTATTCAGTTTCCAATTGGCTCTGGGTATATATCTCCTTGGCCCAATATTGTATATGCCTTTTTTTGCATTGTGATCTGAGAAAGATGTATTCACTATTTCTGCCCTTCTGCAGTTGTTCATTAGGTTTTTATGTCCTAGTACATGGTCAATTTTTGTATAAGTTCCATGTACTGCAGAGAAAAAGGTATATTCCTTTCTATCCCCATTCACTTTCCTCCATAGGTCTACCATATCTAGTTTTTCTAACAATCTATTTAGCTCCTTAACTTCTTTCTTGTTTATTTTATGATTTGATTTATCTATATCTGAGAGCAGGAGGTTGAGTTTGCCCACTAGTAGAGTGTTGCTGTCTATGTCGTACTATAGTTCTTTCAGCTTCTCCTCTAGGAATTTGGATGCTCTCCTATTGGGTGTACAAAATACTTTTCAAACAAATAAAGTCAGATCTAAATAATTGAGAAAATGTTAATTGCTCACTGTTAGGGTTAGCTAATATAATAAAAATGACAATTCTACCCAAATTAAATTATTTATTCAATGTGATACTAAACTACCAAATAACTATTTTACCAAGCTAGAAAAAAATGGAAACAAAATTCATCTGACACACAAAAGGTCAAGAATGCCAAGGGAATTGATGAAAAACAAAATGCAATGGAAGGTGTCCTAGATAAAACAGATCTACAACTATACTATAAAGTAACAGTCATCAAAATTTCCTGGTAATGTTAAGGAAATAGAGTAATGGATCAGTGGATTGTAATAAATTCAAAAGGAACAGTAGTAAATTGCTACAATAACCTGCTGTTTGGCACACTCAAAGACATTAGACTTTGGGATACTAGTTGAAAAATATTGGGCTAATGGGAAAATAGTAAGGCAAAAACTAGCCATAGACCCACATCTTACATCACATCACAAAATGAGGTCAAACTGGGAACAGGATTTAAGCATAACAAGCGACACAGTAGATAAATTAATAGACCTAAAAATACTCTATCTGTCAGATATGTATGGAACTGAGAGGAATTTAAGACAAAGCAAGAAACAGAGTACATTTATGTTGCAAAATTGATGATTTTGACTACATTAAATTTGAAAGTTTTTGCACTAATCAGACCAATGTTACCAAAATTAGAAGAAAAACAGAAACTTGGGAATCAATGTCACTTCAAGGGGTTCTCATTAAGCTCTCATTTCTAAAATTTATAGAGAATTGCATCAAATTTATAAAGTTTCAAGTCATTTCCTAACTGATAAATGATCAAACTATATGAATAGACAGTTGTCAAATGGGGAAATTAAAACTATATATATATATATATATATATATATATATATATGTGTGTGTGTGTGTGTGTGTGTGTGTGTGTGTGTGTGTGTGTGTATGTATGTATGTATTCATATGAGGACAAACTCCAAATAATCACTGATTAGAAAAATGCAAATTAACATGACTATGAAGTTGCACCTCACACATATCTGATTAGTTAAGATGACAAATAAGCACAATGATCTATGTTGGAGAGGTTGTGGGAAGATTGGGATATTAATGTATTGCTGGTGGAGTTTTAAGCTGATCCAACTACTCTGAAGAGCAATATGGAACTAGGCCAAAAGAGCAACAAAATTGATCTTACCCTTTGAAACAGCAATACCAATGTCATGTATATATCCAGAAGAAATCATAAAAATGGGGAAAATTCCACATATTCCAAAACATTCATAGCAGTTCTTTTTTGTAGTGTCAGAGAATTGGAAATATAGGGGATGAATATCAATTGGTGAATCACTGAGCAAGTTATTTTATATGAATATTATTAATACAATTGTGTTATAAATAACTATGACTGGTCAGACTCTAAAGGAGCATGGAATGAGTTACAGGAACTGAGTCTGAGTAAAGGGAGCACTGTATACATTATCAGCAACACTTTGAGTTGATTGACCATGATGAATGGAACTCCTCTCAGCATTTCAGTGATCTAGGACAACCCAAGGAAACCACCTATGGACAATGCTATCCGTATTCAAAGGATGAAAAACAAAACTAAACTAAGACAAATCTTAAATAATCTGAATGAACACCATATTCTCTTTTTAAAAACTTTCTTTTATGTATTTCTTTCCTATCTCTCATTTTTCTTACTTTTCCTTTAATCTTTATTCCTTATATCAAAAATGACTAATCTGTAAACATGTTAAACACAAATGTGTATGTATAATATCAATCTGACTGTTTGCTGCTGAGGGGAGGGGACAGGGAAGGGACAGTGGAAGGAAATTGTAATATAATTTAAAAATTTTTTAAATTTAAAAAGAGATATGAGATGGTTGAAGGAAGAAAGAATTCATTATCACAAACTCCTTTTTCTGCTATTCTCCTTTGTTGGAAGCAGTTAATCTGTCAACAAGCATTTGTTAAGGGCTTATGTTGTGCCAGATACAATGCTAAGCACTGGGGATGCAAATAAAAGCAGTCTAACACCATAGTGGAATAACTATTTAAAACATTCACAAAATGGTAGAGCTGGAAGAGATTTTAGTGTTCATATAATCCACGCTCTATGATTATTGAAATGCAGGAAGTAGAGGGCAAAGAAATAAAATTATATAATCAATATCACACAATTAACTATGGGCAAAACTGAAATCAGAAGCTACAACCCATGCCTTCCACCCCAATTTTTTTTTACTTCATTCACTTTTTCTGCTTATTTTTTCAGCATTTCAAAATATTTATGCAAATTTGAGGATTTCCTAGATAACAGGCTCCAAAATCAGGAAGTGCATTGGGCAAATAAATTAAGATAAAAGCAATTATTTGACAAGTGGTGGACATCAGATTCTTCAAGATTACAATAAACTGAGAAGTCGTTTAGACCAGAAAGATTTATCTGGGATTCTGGTCCTACTAATTGGTTTCTAATCAGTCCTCATTTTAAAATTCCATATTAGAAAATTGAGCTCTTAAAAATAATCATGAAATAAAAAAATGAATCTGAATATGTATGTGGTGTGTGAGTGCCATTTAGGTTTTAAACACTAAACAATATTATTTTTTGATATAATCAATTGAGTCAAATTGGGATAACAACAGAAATAATCCTTCCCAATGCTCCTTGATCACAAAACATCAGATGGGTTACCAAGTTTTGCCAGGGTCATGGAACAGAAAAACTTTCCTGTGGATAGTGAGGTCCTTTAGATGTTCTTGTTGGTAGGTAACATGATGCTGATATCATCAAGCCCCAGAACACTGTAGGTGCCTATAGTAGGGTTGCAATCACTCAAAGGAGTTTCACCAATCCATCTATATTTACTCTTTCATTTGTTTGCCTAAGTTTCTTCTTCTGTAAAAAGAAAATGAACACTTGTCCTTTAGAGTTATTGTGAAGATCAAATGGCACAATATCTGTAAATGTCTGACAATTAATAAATACTACCTATAAATTTTAACTAGAATTTAGCTAGAAATGTTAGGGGAAAAGAAAATGAATGAAGAAAGTCTCTTGTATTTCACCATACATTTAGATGAGCCCTCTAATTCAACAGTTACTTAGACATTTACTTTCTGTGTGACACTGGACAAGTAATTTCACCTTTGATCACTTCACTGTACTCATACAAAAATAGGGATATTAGTAGCACCAAAATTTCCAGAAGTGTTGTGAGGATAAAATGATATAATATTTACATTGTAATTTACAAACCTCAAAATATTACCTATTATCATATATTATCATTTAGAATTCCATTTTAATGTTCAAGACCTAAAATCAAAGTCTATAGTAAAAAAAATTAATTCTGATGTCAAGATAGATAATTATGTGTATATATGTATATGCATACAAACAACACACTCATTTAGATATTATAATTATTATAATTATTATTATTATTATTATTATTGACAGTAACTTTGCAAGGTAATTAAAACAGGCAATTTATACAGTAAAAAACTGAATTTAGGGAGTTTAAATTACTTCTTCAAGATCATTCATAAGTAAATTTGAGAACAAATTGAAGATAGTTCATTGCTATACCATTGACTTGTCTGCCCATCCCTTATTTAAGTTTATAACTGCACTCAGATTTTGTAACATACATTGTTTATGCTTATGCAAACACCTCCACAATATTATGTCATATAAATGACATATATATCTGTTATGTTTGTGGGACCAGGTGAAGGAGAGGGAGGAAAATAAAGGAAAAATAGACATATGAGGAAGAGGAGGAAGAAAAGTGAATGGTTGCTGAGAGGATTTTTAATCATAACTTCAACATGAGGTTCAGATCTGATGTCTGATCTATGACCTTGTGCATGTTAATCAAACTCTCTAGGCTCAATAATATTATAAAATCTTTGTCATACACATTTCACAGAGTTGTTGTAAAAATGTAATTTGGTAATATAAATGCAAGTGACCTGAAAACTATAAAATGCCTTACTAATATGAGAAGTAGGATGCAAGTACTTACTTAGTTTGGAAGAAAGGGATACATGTAGATGGGAAATGCTAAAATGAATGATGAATGAAGGAGTTGGTACTTGCCACCAAAGGAAATATATAACTTTGTATACACTCTGATGTACTTTGTTCATAATTGCTTTATTCAAAAGATTCTGGAATCTATATATCACAAAGACTAATATATTTGTAAAATGTTCCATACTCTTTGGCTATCTTCTTCAATAAAAACCCACAAACCCAGGTCTGCATGAGGTGCTCTAAATTAAACTGATTTATAGAATCTACTGTGTAAACTGTAATTATAATATTCTATGTCATTTAACTTGTTAATTTATAATCCAAAACAAGACCAAAATTACACCTATGTTCAATTCAAGTCCATAAACACCTGATATGTGCTAGGCACTGTGGTTGGTACTGATGGTAATAATGCAAAAATAAAGTTCCAATCCTCATGGAAATTAAAATCTAATGGGAGAAGGCAAGACATAAAAGGAAGTTTGGAGGGAAGCAGCAGAGGGTAATAAGTTTCTTGGTACAACTGTTTCCATTGAGCTGAAAACAAGCAGAGCTGCAAGATGTAAAGTGGAGAGTGATTAAAAATCGAAGCTGCCCTCTATAAAGGAATGTTTTAGGAGCAGTTTAGAGCTCCACCTTCCAAATCTCCAAAGAGAGGGAAGAGGAAACTTAAGGAAGTTTGACTTAGAAACATGGGGATAATATTGAGAATGGTCAACTTAACTTGGGAGGTGTATCTTATTCAGTGGAGTCTAAAGTGGGAAAAAAGGGATGTAACCCATGTGTGTGATGAATCACAAGCATGTGTTTCCTTGCATTATTTTTGTTGTAGTACATTTTTTTTATTTGGTTTATAAGATATCAATAAATTATAGTGATGTCATGGGTAGCTGTGACTTTATTTTGATTCCATGATATCTACAACTAGACTAATAAAGGTTATTATTATTTCAAAATTCTTGAAATATTAAATTTTTCAATCATATCAGAGTTCATTTAATTTTAAAATAAATAATGTATGTGTTCTTACAGAATGTGCTGATAAAAAGGGAAACCAGAAGCTCCTATTCATCTTTAACAAAGGTCAATTTTTTGTCAGCTACTATAAAGAAAATAATTTTCCCTGCTATCTTGAGAATATTTTAGGCTCTTTATTATACTTGTCAATCACTAATTTTAAACATTCATCTGTTAAGTTAACTGCATCTTGAAAGAAGTTTGAAACTGACCAAAAAGTAAAAAAGCAAATTACATTGATAATTCCATATGCAACCCAACATATCCTGAGACCAAACAGGTTTTAGATTATCATTAAGAAAGCATGGAATAGGGGTAGCTAGGTGGCATAGTGGATAAAGCACCGGCCTTGGAGTCAGGAGTACCTGGGTTCAAATCTGGTCTCAGACACTTAAAAATTACCTAGCTGTGTGGCCTTGGACAAGCCATTTAACCCCATTTGCCTGAACGAATTCTGGTAGGTATTTGATCAGAAGATTGATTTATGTCCCTTGATAATGTTCTAAGCTGTCCCTAGTCAGGGCAAGTAACTAATTTTTTTCTCAGGCTGTGTCAATGCTTTTGCACTTAAGTTTGAACTTTTTCATAATACAGAAATTTTTGAAGGTTGAAGGGTAGTTTATGGAAATAGATGACCATAATTATTTCCAGTTACGTAAGTAATTTATAAAAATTTAAAAGAGAAAAAATATAATAGCTTGAAGTCAGCATGGCTTCACCAACAAAAAATACATATTACTTATATTAATGGTTTTGATGACAGAGTTGCTAAACTAGAAATCTACCAAATTCACAGATACAGCATGTCTAGATTTATTAAACTATCTCTTAATATCCTTTTGGACAATAGAAATGTGTTCTAGATTTATAAATGTTTGAATAAACAATATGGAAGTTGGGCAACTTAGGTAATGTAGTGCTTAGAGTACTGGACCTGAAGTCAGAAGGACTCACCTTTCTGAGTTCAAATCCAGTCTCAGAGACTTAATACCTGTGTGAACCTGGACAAAATCATAACCTCATCTGTAAAATTAATTGGAGAAGGAAATGGCAAATAATGCTCCTGTATTTACCAAGAAAATGAGCTCATGAATGTTCAGAGATTAATAAAATGAATGAACATTTATCAGATTCCTTTGACGTCTGACTGTCAGGATCCTACATAACTGATACAGGCATCTAAAAAAGGATGTTTACACCTTATCAATGTTATTAAGAATCAAGATTCTGTCCATTTAGATACATTTTTAATCATAAACTTTTCTCTGTAGGAGATATATATGCCCAACTCAAATGCAACAAACAGCACAATCATAGATAAGCGTAATATCTTTGAAAGACATATACTGCTACTCCCCCCAACTTCCACTCTCAGGGAGGTAGTCAACAGAACACAATTTAAATGAGAAAATGAACTCAACACCCCAAAGTTTATTCTAAAATATTTTATCTAGTTCATCCTTTGATTCATTAATTTACACAAGTTTGCTAATAAAGAAATAAATAGGCCAACTTTTTCAAAACACAGCAGTCCCACAATGCAAATGTAATCTACCCTATTCCCTTCCCTTAAATAACCTGGTATCTAAAATCCAGGGGGAGGAAGATGCCAAATAAATAAAACGGAAAATATACTTCAAACCCTGTTGTCTGACATCCTAAAATAGAAATATCTGATACTATTTTTCATTTCATAGAACCTATTATAGTTCTCCCATCTTATTCATCCACTGTGCTTCTCTGTAACACTTCAATGACTGTATTTTGGTAAACAGCACTAGGATGTAAAATTAACTTGCTTGTCTAAAATATTAACCTGAAAACAACAGGTTACAATTAAGTATGGGGAAACACAAATCTTACATTTAAATTTGGGAGGGAAAATGTTCTAATTGCAGAATAGGACTGACCTTTCATGTGAGAAACTCCTGGGTTGGCAGAAGTTGGTTAACTAAAATGTTGAATGTGACATTGTTAAATAAATCAATTAAATCCAAGCTGGTATTAATAGACAATGTTGTCTAGTTCCAGGAATGTAAAGGTAGATCTGGCCTGCTCTGCAATTCTTCCCCATGTGGAATATTGTGTTCAATTATGAGTACAAGACATTGAAAAGGTAACATTTAATCAAACTTGAGTATCCAAAGAAAGAATATTAGAGAAGAAAGGATATAGAAATTGTCATATAAAGAAGAATTAATTAGGGATCTACGAATGCTCAAACCTGAAGAAGATAAATGAAACATACCTATGTATATAAATACATAAAGATATCTTGTGGAAGGCTAAAAGATTTATGGTGGATGATGTCAATAGGAAAAATTAGATTTAATGAATAGAAGTTATTTCAGGTAGAAAATTTCAGTACCGGTAAGGAAATATTTGCTAATAACGATCAAAAACATGAAACAATTGATCATCATTTGGATAAGATGACATAGAAATTAGGAAAACATCTGTCAAAAATTTTGTAATAATCATTACAAGTGACTGACCAAGTTCGCAGAGTAAAGCCAGGAACTGTTATAAGATCTACTGGCTTTCCCTCAGAACTAACATGAACTAAGCCTCTTAACAGATTTTGTATCCACAGAATTCAGAGAAGAAGCAAGGGGAGCATCTTTCAGCAAGTTCTGTCATAGGGCAGTGTGGGCATGCTGGGTGCAGTGAGCAGAGACCCAGTACAGGGAAGGCAGGCTGAGACCAGAAGCTAACCTAAGAACAGCAACATAAGGTTTTGCTCTTTGTATGGCAGGAGGCAGAGCTCCAGCTCAGTGGCCAGGCATATATCCAGTCAATTTGGCTGATCTGGAAGACTCAGTTTACAATACCCTGTGCTTTCAGATGAGCCCTACCACCCCCTTGATCCTGTGGAAAGCCTTGACTTTCTCCACAACAAACATTGTAACACACTAGATGTTAGCACCCTGACCCCAATACCAAGTATGTGCAGTGGTGATTGCTGATTAAGTTGATTAATATTCTAGGTGGGGGGCTCAGTCCAGAATGTGCTGGACAGATACTGCCTCAGGTTTAAGGAGTTGGTCATTAAACAGCAACACAGACAATCCACAGAAAGCTTCTGGCATCCCTTATTTGCTGCACTACTGAGGAACCCCCAGAGTTTCTAACCCTAGGGAGCAAGGCCTCTAGGAATCTCAAAACCAAGGGTCTGTGACCCAGATCCTCCCCAACAAAATACCCTAGGGAAAGTACTCAAAAATAAAGGCCAATGCAAAGTAGAGTCCATTGAATGTTACCTTGAAGTAAGGATACCAGCTCAGGGGAGAATATGAATTGGTGGCCAACCCAAAAAGATTTCCTAGAAGAGATCAGAATGGAGTATAAATATCAAATGGAAAAATTGAGAAAGGAAAAACAAAATAAAATGAACACTATGCAAGAGAAAATTAGCATCTTACAGCAAGAAAACAAATCTTTTGAAAACCCAATTATGCAACTGAAAAATATAAAAATTCCTTCAAAAATAGAATTGACCAATTGGAAAAGGAGATGCAAAAAGACAAATGAAGAAAACTCTTCTCTAAAAAAAATAAATGAATCTCTGGAAACTAATGACTTCATGAAATAGCATGTTAAACAATTTTTTTTTAAAAATGGAAGAAATAGAAGAAAATGTAAAATCTCAGTAGCAAAGCAATTGAATGGGAAAATCAATCCAGGGTAGGCAGTTTAAGAATCATAGGACTTCTAGAAAACCTTGAAGAAAAAAAAAACCTGGTTCCATACTTCAGGATAGAGTGAACGAGAAATGCCCTATCCTGGAACCAGAGAGCAAAGTGGTCATTGAAAGAATATAATCATCCCCCTCCTGAAAAGGATCCCACAATGAAAACATCAAGGAATATTATGACCAAACCACATAAATAACAGATCAAGGAGAAAATCCTGAAAGCAGTCAGAAAGAAATAATTGAAATATCAATTAGTAATAATCAGGCTGCATCAACATTAAGGGATTGAAGGGCCTAGAATATGATATTATATGGAACAAGGGAACTTAGAATGCATTCAGGAATTAACTATCTAGAAAAACAGTCTTCTCTTTCAGGGGAAAAGATGGACATTTAATGAAATAGGAGACTTTCAGCTTTTCCTGAAGAAAAGACCAAAGAAAAAGAGAAAATTTGGCCTTCAAACAGATGATTCAGGAGATACACGAAAAGGGAAAAAGAGGACAAGGGAAAAATCTGTTACTCAATAAGATGAAACTGGTTATATCCACACCTGGGAGAAAGATTCTCATAACTCTTGAAAAATGTAACTCTATTAGAGGGAATATACTTAGCCAGCAGTATTGGACATTAATGAGTTGTCCAAGCTTATGGAGTTAAAGAAAAATGATAACCCCTTAAAAAGGGAGGAGGATGGGCAGCTAGGTGGCACAGCAGATAGAGCATGGGCCCTGGAGTCTGGACTACCTGAGTTCAAATCCAGCCTCAGACACTTAAAAATTATCTAGCTGTGTGGACTTGGGCAAGCCACTTAACCACATTTGCCTTGCAAAAAAACTAAAAAATCAAACAAACAAAAACAAACAAAAAGGAGGAGGACAGTAAAGAGACAGGAGTAAGGAGGAGACTGAATGGGGTAAATGACATCACATGGAGAGGTTCAAAGGACCCTGCAATAGAAGGGAAGAAGGGAGGAGGTGAAAAATGCCTGAATCTTATTCTCATCAGATTTGGCTCAAAAGAGGGCTTAACACACTCACTAAGTTGAGTTTAGAAATTCAATTTCCCTTTCAAGTATTAAGAAGGATAGAGTGAGCGGGGAGGAAATGTGGGACTGACAGAAGTAAGGGAAGAAAGTAGGGGAAAGGGAAAGGGAAAATAAAGGGGAGGGGTTGGGTAGAAAGGGGTAAATAAACTGATGGAAATGATATTCAGAAGCAAAATATTGGGGAGTAGAGATAAGGTGAAAAAGGAGAAAATTCAAATGGAGGGAAGATAGCATGTAATTATAATTTATATTATATATTATATATTATTTTATATATTATATATATTATCATTGTAATTAGTAATTATAACTTTGAATGTGAATGGGATGAACTCTTCCAGAAAATTGAAACAGAAAGAAGAGTGGATTAAAAAACAGAATCCTATAAAATGTTGTTTACATGAAACACATTTGAAGTAGAGAAATAAATAGAGAGTAAAGTTAAAAGACTGGAGTTCAGTTGAAGTGAAGAAGGTAGGGATTGCAATCCTTATCTCAGACCAAGCATCTACAAAAATAGATCTCATTAAAAGAGACCAGAAAGGAAAGTATATACACCTATAAAACTTTCTATAGACTCTGAAATAATTTCAATTCTAAATACGCATGCACGAAGCAATTTAGCAACCGAATTCTTAAAGGACAAGCTGAATGAGTTACAGGAAGACACAGAAAGTAAAACTCTACTGGTAGGTGACCTCATCCTCCCTAACTCAGAATTAGATAAATCTAACCATAAAATAAACAAGAAGGAAGTAAAAGAGATAAATAGAATGTTAGTAAAACCTAAACATGATAGACCTTTAGAAAAAATTGATTTGGGATGGATAGAAATATACCCTTTTCCTGCAGTACATGGCAGCTACACAAAAATTAACCAGTACAAAGACATAAAAACTTCATAGTCAAATGTAGAAAGTCAGAAATATTAAAAGCATCATTCTCTGACCATGATGCAATAAAAGTCACAAGCAATAAAGGCCCATAGAGAGATAGGCCTAAAACTAGTTGGAAACTAGAGAACCTCATTTTAAAGAATAAGTAGATCAAATAAGAAATCATATAAAATAATAAATGATTTCATCTAAGTCAATGACAATAATGAGGCAACATAGCAAAACGTATGGGATAAAGTTGAAGCAGTTACTACAGGATATATTATATCTCTAAAGGATTAGATGAATAAAAAAGAGAAAAAAGGAAATCAAATCATTGAGCATGAACTAAAGTTGGAGAAAGATCAAATTAAAATTTTACAATTAAATACCAAATTTACACATTATAAAAATTAAAAGAGAAATTAATAAATTAGAAAGCAAGAAACCTTTTGAACTAATGAAGAAAACTAAGACTTGGTTTTATGAAAACCTAATCAAATAGATAAACCTTTGGTTAATTTGATTAAAAAAATACCAAATTGCTAATAACATAAATGAAAAAAAAGTTAATTCACCACCAATGGGGAGGAAATTAAAGCAATAATTCAGAACTATTTTGCCCAACTATATGCCAATAAATTTGATAATCTAGGTGAAATGGATGAATATTTACAAAAATATAAATTGTCCAGGTTAAATGAAGGAGAAATTTAGTATTTGAAGAATGTTATCTCAGACAAAAAAAATTCACCAAGCCAACAATGAACTCCCTAAAAAAAAATCTCCAGGGTCAGATGGATTCTATCAAACATTCAAGTAATAATTTGTTCTAATGCTCTATAAATTATTTTCAAAAAAACATGTTTAGATGTCACCCTAATTCCTTCTATGAAACTAAGATGGTGCTGATACTTAAACGCAGAAGAGTCAAAACAAAGAAGAAAAATTATAGACAAATCAATTAACGAATATGGATGCAAAAATCTTAAATGAAATATTAGCAAAGCAATTAGAGCAAATTTTCACTAGTATAATACGATAACCAAGCAGGATTCATTCTAGGAATGCAGGGTTGTTTCTGTACTATGAAAACTATCATCATACTTGACTATATCAATAGCAAACCTATCAGAAATAGTATGATGATATCAGTCATTGTTGAAAAAGTCTTTGACAAAAAGCAACATCTTTTCCTACTAAAATAGAGAAAGTAGGAATAATAAGGATTGCAATCCCTACCTTAAAATAAGTGGTACCTATCTGAAACCATAAATAGGCATTATATAAATGAGGATAAGCTAGAAGCATTGCCAATCAGATAAGGGGTGAAACAAAGATGTCCTTTATCACCAATATGTTACTTTTTTAATAGGGGCATGAAAGTTCATCCCGTATTACTGTGGCTTAAAATGAACAAGTGAAGTAGTTAGTCAATTAAATAGTAAAAATAGCTAGATCTCTTTATTTATTTATTTATTTATTTAGTATTGATTTTCATTCATATACACATGTACATTTTTAAGTTACAAAATTTTCTTCCACCCTTCCTTCCCAACCCCTTCCCCTCAGTGGTGAACAATATTGTATTACAAATGTTACCTTTAGCAATAAGAGAAGAAGAAAAAATAGAAGGAATTAGAACTGAGAAGGAAGAAAGAAAACTCTCACTCTTTGCTGATAATAGAATGGCATAACTAGAGAACCCTAAAATCATCTAAAAACTCCTTGAATCAATTAGCAACTTTAGCAAAGTTGCAGGATACAAAATAAAGCCACATAAATCCATCAATTTTATTTATTACTAACAAGATATAGCTGCAAGATTAAGAATGAGAAATCAGACAATATAAAATACTTGGAAGTCTAACTGCCATAGTAGACTCAGAAAACTATGAAAACAATTATAAAATATTTTTCACACAAAAGGAAATCTGATTTAAATAGCTGTGCACATATCAACTGTTCATGAATGTGCCAAGCTAATATAACAAAATTGGCAATTCTACCTAAATTAAACTATTAATTTAGTGTCATACCAATCAAACTTCCAAAACATTACTTTAGTGAGCTAAAAAATTGTAACTAAACTTATATGGAGAAACAGTGATGAATATCAAGGAATTTAATGGAAAAAAAAAGCAAACGAAGCTGGTTTAGCCATACCAGATCTAAAATTATAAAAGAGACACCAGTTCTCAAAATTGTCTAGCACTGGCTAAAAAATAGAGTGGTAGATCAGTGGAATAGATTAAGTGCAAAAGAGATAGAAGGAAATGATTAGTGTAATCAATTCTTTGAGAACCCCAAAGGGTCCACTTTCTGGTATAAGTACTCACTCTTTCATGTACACCAAAATTGGCCATGTACTAGGGCACAAAATCCTTATAATCAAATGCAGAAAGGCAGAAACAATAAATACAAATTCCTCAGACCATGATGAAATGAAAATTTCATGTAATAAAGGGGCATGGAAAGATAAACCAAAAACTAATTGGAAATTAATTATTTTTTTCTTAAATAATGGGTGGATCAAAGAGCCAATAATAGAAATAATCAATAATTATATCTGAGAAAATGATAATAGTGAGACAAAATACCAAAATTTTGGGGGTATACTCAAGGCAGTTTTGAGGGAAAAATTTATATCTATATAAATAAAATGAAGAAAGATATCAATGAATTGGGTATGCAAGTAAAATAGTTTGAAAAAGAACAAAGTGATGATTCCCTAATTAAAATACAAATTAGAAATTCTGAAAATCAAGGAAGATATTAATAAAATTGAAAGTAAGAAAACTATTGATCTCATAAATAAGACTTGCAATTGATTTCATGAAAAAAGCTGAGAAAAAAGACAAAACTTTGTTAAATTTGCTCAAAAGAAAGAAAGAACATAACCAAATTACCAGTATCAAAAATGAAAAGGGTTAACCACCAATTAACCACCAATGAGGAGGAAATTAAATAGATAATTTGTAGCTCCTTATGCCAATAAATTGGACAAACTGAGTGAAATGGTTGAATATTTACAAAAGTACAAACTGCCCAGATTAATAGAAGAGAAAATTAATTACTTGAATAACCACATTTTAGAGAAATGAATTGAAGAAACCATCAAGAAAGTCCCTAAGAAAAAAGTATCCAGGTTCAGATGGATTTACAAGTGAATTCTACCAAACATTTAAGGAATATGATTCCTATTATACATATATTATTTTTTTAAAATGAGAGAGGAAGGGCGTCTGCCAAACTCCTTTTATGACAACAACATCATGCTGATATCTAAACCAGGAAGAACCAGAACAAAGAAAATTATACACCAATATCCCTAATGAAAATTGATGTAAAAATCTTAAGTAAAATTATAGCAATGAGACTAGAGCAATTTATTGCTAGGATAGTACACCACGAACAGGTCAGATTTATACCAGGTAGACAGGGATGGTTCAACATTAGGAAAACACTCAACATAATTAAACATATCAATAGCAAAACCAACAGAAATCATATGATTATCTCAATAGATACTGAAAAATCCTTTGATAAAATACAACATACATTCCTTTTAAAAACACTAGAAAGTTTAGGAATAAAAGTTTTCCTTAAAATAATAAAGAGTATCTCTCATCTAGAAACATCAATGAACATTATATATAATGGGAATAAACTCAGAGCATTTATAATAAAATCAGGGATGAAACAAGGATGCCACTACCACCATTACTGCTCAATATATAGAATTAGAAATGCTAGCTATAGCCTTGAGAAGGAAAAGAAATTGAAGCAAGCAATCAAAATTGGCAATGAAGAAGCAAAATTTTTACTCTTTGCAGATGATATGAAGCTATACTTACAAAACATGAGAAAATCATCTAAAAACTCCTTGAAACAATTTACAAATTCAGCAAAGCAGCAGGATATAAAATAAATCCACATAAATCATTAGCATTTCTATATATAAACAACAAAGCCCAAGACCAAGAGATAGAAAAAGAAATGTCATTTAAAATAACCATAGACAACATAAAATATTTGGGATTCTACCTCCCAAGAAAAACCCAGAAAACTGTATGAACATAAATAAATAAAAAATAAAGCACTTCTCACTCCAATAAAGTCAGATCTAAATATTTGGGAAAATGTCAATTGTTCATGGTTAGGTCAAGCTAATATAATAAAGATGACAATTCTATCAAAATTATATTAAACTATCAAATAACTACTTTACTGAGCCAGAAAAAATAGTAACAAAATTCTTCTGGAGCAAAAAGAGGGCAAGAATAGCAAGGGAACTGATGGAAAAAAAATGTAAAGGAACATGGTCTAGATCTACCAGATCTAAATCTGGTACTGGTTATGAAATAGAGTAATGAATCAGTGGATTAGGATAGATCAAAAGAAGTTGCAATAATACAGCTATCTGACATTTGAGAAACCCAAAGGCATCAGTCTCTGTGATAAGAACTCAGTATTTGACAAATATTGTTGGAAAAACTGGAAAAATATACTGACAAAAATTAGGCATAGATTCACATCTCACACCCTATTCCAAAATAAGGCCAAAATGGCTCCAGGAAAGAGTGACACCACAGATAAATTAAGACATCAAGAAATACTCTATCTATCAGAACTATGGAAAAGGGTAAATTTATGACCAAAAAAGAATTAAAGAACATTTCAAACTGCAAAATGAATGATTTTACTATTTTAAATTAATTTTTTTCACTAATAAAAATAGTAATAAATCAATATTGCCAAAATTAGAAGAAAACGGAAAGCTAACAAACAATCTTCAAAATTTGGAATTTTGATAAAGGTATCATTTCGAAAATATATAGAGAATTGCATCAAATTTAATAGTTACAAGTCATTCCCCAATTGATAAATGGTCAAAGAATATGAACAGATTTTTAATGAAGAAATAGAAGCTAAATGTAAAATCATAGGGAAAATGCACCAAATCACTTTTGATTAGAGAGATGCAAATTAAAACAACAATGAGGTATCACCTCATACCTATCAGATTGAGCAAAATAAGAAAATGGGAAATTGATCAATATAGGAAAGGTTGTGGAAGGATTGGGGCATTGGTGTATTGCTGGTAGAATTGTGAATGGATTCAAGCTTTCAGGAGAGTAATATGGAATTATGCCCAAAGAGCAACAAAACTCTTCATACCCTTTGACCTAGCAATTCCATTGATAGGCCAATATCCAGAAGAAATTATAAAGAAAGGAGAAACTCCTACATGTTCCAAATTATTTACAGTAGCCCTTTTTGTACTGGCAAGGAATTGAAAATTGAGTGGATGTCTATCAATTGGGTAATGACTAAATAAGTTATGGTACATGAACACTGTGGAATATTATTGCTCTACAAGAAACCATAAATTGTCTGACTCCAGAGAAGCACAGAATGTCTTAGGAGATCTGATGCTGAGGGAATAGAATAGAACCAAGATAAAAATGTGTTCATCAACAACAACATTGTGAGATGAATAAACTTGATGGACACAGCTCCGCTCAGCAGGTCAGAGGACTAGGACAACTGTATTAGACCAGATATGAACTATGTTAAATCCATCCAGAGGAAGACAAACAAAACAAAACAAAAAATACACACACACACACACACACACACACACACACACACACATACATATACACAAACCTCCAACATCTGATGAACATTTTAAAAAAATTATCTGTAATGTATCTCTTTCCCTTAAATCTAATTCTTCATACTAAAAATAACTAATATTAATCTGTAAACAAGTTCATCAAAATATATATGTACAATTCTTTGTTCAATTTAATTTATTAATTTATTTTGAATTTCATACTTTTTGCCCCAATCACACTTCCCTCCCCGCCACCCCCTACAGAAGGTAGTCTCATAGTCTTTACATTGTTTCCATGGACTACAATGATCGAAAGTGAATGTGTTGACATAGAAAATATATCCTTAAGGAAAAAAATAAAGTAGAAGAGATAGCAAAATTAATTATAAGATAACAGATTTTATTAAAGATAATAGTCTTTGGTGATCTTTGTTCAAACTCTACAATTATTTCTTTGAATACAGATGGTATTCTTCATCTCAGATACCCAAAAATTGGCCCTGTTTGTTGCACTTATGGAATGAACAAGTCTATGAAGGTTGATCATCACCCCCATGTTGCTGTTAGGGTGTACAATATTCTTCTGGTTCTGCTCATCTTGCTCAGTATCATTTAAAGCAAATCCTTCCAGGTTTCCCTGAATTCCCATCCCTATTGGTTTCTAATAGAACAATAGTGATCTATAATGTACATAAACCACAATTTGTTCATCCATTCCACAATTGATGGACATTCATTCAGTTTTCAATTCTTTACCACCACAAACAAGGCTGCTATGAATATTTTTGTACAAGTAATGTTTTTACCATTTATTTTTCATGATCTCTTCAGGGTATAGACCTAGTAGTGGTATTGATGGATCAAAGGGTTTGCACAATTTTATTGCCCTTTGGATATATTTCAACATTGATCTCCAGAAAGGTTAGATGAGTTCACAGATCCACCAACAATGTATGTGTCCCAGATTTCCCACATCCCTTCCATCATTGTCCTTTCTTGTCATATTGTTCAATCTGAGAGATGTGAAGTTGTATCTCAGAGATGCTTTAATTTGCATTTGTGTAATAAGTAGTGATTTAGAACAATTTTTCATATGACTATGGATCATTTTGATTTCCTCATCTGCAAATTGCCTTTGCATATCCCTTGACATTTAGTCAATTGAAGAATGGCTTGTTTTTTAAGAAAAAATGATTCAGTTCTCTGTATATTTTAGAAATGCTTCCTTTGTCACAAATTCTAGTTATAAAAATTGTTTCCCAATTTACTACATTTTTTGTCTTGTTACAGTGGTTTTGTCTGTGCAAAATCTTTTTAATTTAATGTAATC